>NW_022196904.1:190160666-190173457 GCF_008632895.1 Mastomys coucha
GCAGGGAACAGGCACACCAGGGCAGGGAGCAGGCACAGCAGGGCAGGAAGCAAGCACAGCAGGGCAGGAAACAGGCACACCAGGGCAGGGAGCAGGCACAGCAGGGCAGGGAGCAAGCACACCAGGGCAGGGAGCAGGCACAGCAGGGCAGGGGGTTTATTTAGTTCTTACCTAACTCAAGTAGTGACTCTCTTTTTCCCTTTGGCTGACGTATAACCTCACCATCTTGTTACTGATTACTTAAAAAGAATCAGTACATGGGAAATGAGGTAAAGGCTGATATAAAGGGGCCATCTTGAGGAAGGTGAGGCCATCAAGTTCCTGGGTATGCACTGAGGCCTCTGTATAAACAAAAGTTTTACCAGATAGGGGAGATGAAAAGATCTGAATTCTGAGCTGGAGAGATGGCTCAGCGGTTAACAGCACTAACTCTTCTTCCAGAGGTCCTGAGTTCAGTTCCCAGCAACCACATGGTGGCTCACAACCATCTGTAATGGGATCTGATGCCCTCTTCTGGTGTGTCTGAAGACAGCTACAGTGTGCTCATCATACATATAAAACAAATAAAATTTTAAAAAAATAAAAGATCTGAATTCTTTTGCATAAAGGTTTCACAAGATAAGGGAGACTTACAGATATTGGCTGTGGCAGTGGGCTACCTTCGGTAGAAAACAATATCCCACACTCAAAGGCTTTTTGAATTTCCTAAGAATCTAAATGTGTTCTTCCTTAGGTGTTGGAATTCACTATTATTCAAATTGTTTTGTTGTTGTTGATATTTTTCCCCAATGGAAATGCTTACTTTGTACCTTTTACTTTTTGTATTAGTCACAGAAACCTAGAATCTGTAGTGCACATGCCTGTGAGCCCACAGCTCTGGAGGCTGAGGCAGGAAGTGTGAACGTGAAGACAGCCTAGGCTACATAGTGAATTTGAAGCCAACCTGGGTCACATAACACCTCCAACACACACATACATACACACACACATATACACACACACATACACACATAAATACACATATACACACATATACACATACATACACACATACACACATAATATGCACACATGCACACACAATACATACATACATACACACATACACACATACACACATACACACATATACATATATACACATACACACACATACACACACAATACACACATACATACACACATACACACATACACACATATACATATATACACATACACACAATGCACACATACATACACACACACATATATACACATACACACAATACACACATACACATACATATATACACACATACATACACACATACACACACATATACACATACACACACATATATACACAATACATACATACACACACATTCATACACATATACATACCTACACACACACACATATACATACTCACACATATACACACATATACACATACACACACACACATACGCACACACACACACACACCCTCCATAGTGTTCTAAGATTTTGAGTTTGGTTATTAAAAAAATCCAATAAACCACAAAAGGTACAAAATAATACTTGATATGATTGTTAGGCAGAAAAAGCTTCTGGTTAAGATACAAGACGCTCTGGCTGGAGGGGAGACCAGAGGTCCCAGTTGAGCTGGGTCAGTCATGGCTAAGATACCCTGTAGGAAGCTGGGATGATCTTAGCATAGGTGGATTAATTAGTCCTTTAATGAGATATTGTATGTAATCCTCATGCCTAGTGAAGTAGCTTCTGAGGCCTCAGGGTCACAACCCCTTGGCTCTGTAGCCTGAAGTCTGCTCATTTTCTGAATTATTCAGAAGATTAATTTTGCTTGCCCTCCCTTCCTGATAAGTTATTTTTCCACTGGTGAAATGAACCAGTTAAGACAGGTTAGAGTATATATAAAGGCAATTTTATTGGAAAACCCATTTTGGGTGAGTTCACTGGTCCCAAGAACGAAGGCCAGGGAAATCGCCATGGGGAGGGAGAGAGAGGGGGAAGAGAAAGAAAGAAAGCACATTTGAGCAGAGAGAGGGAGAGATGGGAGATGTGGGGGATGGGGATAGGGGAGAGACCAAAAGTTCTGAGTTATATAGGAAAGGGCGTCTGGGAGAGGGCAAGCCCAGACTGTGGGCTGGAAAGTTCAGGGTAAAGGCTAGAGTTTGCTAAGTAGGACCCAAGGGATGCTGGGAAAACCTGGAGGCCAGGTTGGCTTTGGTACATTAAACATGCACGTTAGCTGTTTGTCCTGGTCCACCCAGTATTGCCTTCCTTCCTTCCTTCCTTCCTTCCTTCCTTCCTTCCTCTTCCTCCTTCTCCTCCTCCTCCTTCTCCTCCTCTTCCTCCTCCTCTTGCTCCTCTTTCTCCTCTTCCTCCTCCTCTTCCTCCTCCTCCTCCTCCTCTTTCTCCTCCTCCTCTTCTTCCTCCTCCTCCTCTTGCTCCTCTTCTTCTTGCTCCTCTTCATCTTCTTCCTCCTCTTCCTCTTTCTCCTCTTCCTTCTCCTCCTCCTTCTCCTCCTCTTCCTCCTCCTCTTGCTCCTCTTTCTCCTCTTCCTCCTCCTCCTCCTCCTCCTCCTCCTCTTACTCCTCTTTCTCCTCTTCCTCCTCCTCCTCTTCATCCTCCTCTTGCTCCTCTTTCTCCTCTTCCTCCTCCTCTTCCTCCTCCTCCTCCTCTTCTTCCTCCTCCTCCTCTTGCTCCTCTTCATCTTCTTCCTCTCCCTCCCCCTCCTCCTCCTCCTCCCCCTCCTCCTCCTCCTCTTTCTCCTCCTCCTCCTTTCTACTTCTTTCTCTTTTCTGAGCATGTCTCCCCTAAAACTTTAGGCTTCCCTAACATTTTGGTTTCTTAACACTTTATCTACACAAAGCCTGTCTCCCTGCCATGCCTGACCTCTGTGCAAACTCAAATAACATGGCTCCTTTTCGTCCTCTCCTCCAGGCAGTTGTTGGGGAGTACAGCTTGCCTGCCCTGGGGTTTTGCCAATAGAATTGTACTGGAGCCTCCTTTGAGTCCATTCTATTTTTAGTGTATGTGCTGCCAAAGCAAGCACAGAGTCCATTCTTAAGTTATTTTTATTAATGAGACTAAGAATCCCAAGAGGGGGCCCTGGTGGCCCTTTCTATAATAATTCTATAAATTTATCTTTAACATGCTATTATATTTCATGTAATGAGATTCCAACCCCTGTCTTTCACTTGAAGAGAGAATTGCAAACACTATTTATGTTACTCTTCTAACACACCACTAAGCCTCAGATAATTTTCATGAATCACATTGACAACAGAATTTAGTAAGATTTGATGAAACTCTGATTTGGCCTTCCTAACCCTGACCTAACATACTGCCTGGAAATCAACTAAGTCCCCCCTACAATGATAGCTATATGATACATTTTATAGCACATTAATACATTTGATATTTTTATGATATGTGACAGTAACTCTTGTTTTAGCAAAACATATATTAGGAAAAGTATTAAAAATCAAAACTAGGAAAAATAATTCTGAGCAGCACCATAATAATGAGGAAATTAAGCCAAATAGTTTTGTGTTTCATCATAATTCTATTTAATGTGAAATTGTTCACATTTATAATTTTTCCCTACATCTCTTTTCTTTGGAGACAAAAGAACAGAGCAGTTACTTGTTCAGTGAGCAACACTGAACATGGTGTAGCCAGGCAGACGCACCTGTGTCAAACATCCCAGATGAAGAAACAAACAGCGGAGAGGAGTTCAGGGCAGGCTGTGTGTGCACAGCTGTGGCACTTTACACTTAACATGAGTGCAGGTGTGTGTGCACAGCTATGTAATATATGTTTAACATGAGTGAAGGCTGTGTGTGCACAGCTGTGGTTCTTTACATTTAACACGAGTGCAGGCTGTGTGTGTATAGCTATGTACTATATGTTTAACATGAGTGCAAGCTATGCGTGCACAGCTATGCACTTTGTTTAACGTGAGTGTACACTGGAAAGTGTTCATATATAGGGCTGGTGAGAGGGCTCAGCATGTAAAGATGCTTGCCATCAAACCTGTGTTGTGGCTTAACTGAGAAATGCGCCTAGGTGAAGGTGTTTGAACACTGGGTTCCTGGTTGGAGGTGCTGCTTGGGAAGGCTGTGGGGCCTTTAGGAGGTGGAGCCTTGCTGGTGGGAGTATGTCACTGGGATGCAGCTTTGAGGATTTATAGCTTTGTCCTGCATTCTTTTCTGTCTCTGTTTCCTATATGGATGGAATGAGACCTCTCTGCGTCCAGCTCCTGTTGCTACACTTTCTCCACCACGATGAACTCTATACTTCTGGAACCAGAAGCCAAGATAAACTGTTTCATTTCTAACTTGTTTTCTCATCTGGGACTTGTATCATACAAGGTACAAATACACTATGGGAGAAGAGCATTGACTCCTGCAAACTGTCCCCTGACCTCTACACACACTCAGCAAACACACACACACACACACACACACACACACACACACAGTGGCAAGTATGCCTACACCATCACAGCAAACACATACACACACACAGTGGCAAGTGGGCCTACACCATCACAGCAACCAGTAAAGACACACACACACACACACACACACACACACACACACATACACACACACACATATGCTGTGGCAAGTGTGCCTACCTGGTTATCTCCATTATCTAAATCCTCAGGGCTCAAATGAGCTATCCGTTCCTAATTTAGGTTCTTTGGTATGAACTGTATAGATAACAATGGGAATAGATTTTTGCTTTTTTGTTCAGCTTTTAGACAGAGTCTCACTGCATATCACTGGCTAACCTGGAATTCACTACATAGACCAGTTGGCCCTGAACTCACAGAGATCCTCCTGACTCTGCCTCATGAGTGCTGGGATTAAGGACATGTGATACCACACCTGGCATGGAAGTAGATTTTTATAACTACTCTTGGATAAATTTTCATTTTCTAGAAAATACTGGATGAGTATTTCCACACAAAATTCATTTCTACCTAGTATTCATGGTTTATAGACTGATAATATCATTAGCAAAATAATTATAAGAATAAATATAACATTAGTAGCTGCCTACTGAGGGTTAAGTCAATCAATGTGGGCAGGGGGATCAGGAAAAGTATAGTTTGTATTTCCTCAATATTGATTAGTATTATTTTATGAAGTTAACTGTGAAACACTGGTTTTCTTTAATATTTATAAGAAAGCTTTGTGCTAGATGTTTCTACAAGTAAAATACATAAGCTAAATTAATTCTGTCTCTATCAAGGATTTGCTAGAAAACACCCATCCTGTAAGCAGTGTCTGTCAAATTGTTCACCTGGGATGGTTTATTATTATTGTTTACATTCTTGTCATAAGAAGAGATGAAGCTTTTTAAAAAATACTTTTAATTGGTTTTGTACCACCCAGAATTCTGGACAATCTTATGTCTTTATTATCTTAGACGAGTACCAAGCTTGTGAACAACAACCACGTATGTGCATGGTGACTGTGTGATCTCTCATAGAGAAGCCTGCTCTGATGTGAAGCACCTCTTGCTGGCAGTGAGTCTACACAGGCTCTTCAGAAAAGTCCTTCCAAGGTCACTGCCTTGGGCAGGGGCTGGACCATCTCAGATTTTGTCACATTATTAATTGTCCTCCAGAGATCTTATTCTGTCTCCATCTCAGCATTACTAGTTGTGTAGAACATGAAGTGCATTTCCCATAGAAGGTGGGGTCCGTGGCAGTGAAGTAGTCAATTTATAGGCCTGTCAAGACACTTGAACCTACATTGTCTAAAAGAATAATACAGACCTTGCTGTTTAATGAGGGCTATACTTCAGATGTCCACCGTTCTGCAAATGTTCCACCTCAAAGGAATTCCCCACCTTAAAATGCACTGCAGTTTAATCTAAAGATGTCTAACCTCTGTTGATCTGCAGGGAGGGTTCATTGAAAGAACAGTGTAGTCTGATTGCTGTGGGCCAGACACTCCCAGGCATGGAGATGAAGACTCATGTTCCACACAGTTCCCACTTTGATTAAGTGCTCACTGTAGCTGGCAATAAGTGCAAACATGTAAAGAAGGGAGCAAGCAAGATCCAGCCAGGGACCAGAGCTGTGAAGAAAAGGCAAGGCGGTACATGAACAATGTCAAGAGCCCCGGACTGTCGCAGCTCTCATGTTGGTCGGTCGGTCAGCCTGGGATCTGGGGACCACATTCCCACACCTGTGTCCCACACAGGTGAGGTGCGCCTGTGTCTCACCTTCCTGCCTGCTCTGTCCTGGAAGGCTGGGGTTCAAGGAGTCCTCACAGGGTAGAGGATGGACTGAATAAAGCCTTCCTCTTGTTTGAAGAAAAAAAAAAGGCTGTTAGTTTCTCTACTGATCCTAGGGCTTGGATGGTGAGATCCTCAGAGATTAGAAAGGCTTCTGAGAGCTGACTTGTTAATGTATTTGATGGATTAACTCTTTGTTGAGTAGAATGGCCTGAGTTTGGGCCCAGGATGAAGAGTGAGGGGTTTGGGGCAAAGTGGACCTGGGGTGCTGTGGGATTCAGTCACATCTATCTCTGTACAGTGTCATGGTTTCCTTCTTTATGGCTCCATAAAACCTATTGCGTTACACATCGCATTTTCTTTATCCATTTATCTACTGATGGATACCTGGACTGTTTTGGTATTTGGAACTGTAGTCCTTACTGTAGGCCACTTATAGGGTAGAATTGCACAGTGGCTATCTATGCCTGGTTTATTTCACTTAGAGTATCCTCAGAGTTATCTACATTATAGAAATATGTTAGAAATTGTCCTTTTTCCTTAATAGAGAATAATATTCTCTTTTGTGTATCCATTTTTCTGTTAGTCAACTTTTGGGACATTTGTAGTTTTTTTGTTTTTGTATTTTGTTTTGTTTTGTTTTTTAATTAATAATGATGCTGTGAATATAGGTATATAAGTATTTCTTCACTTCTACTGTAATTTTTTTTTTGGTTTGTTGTTGTTGAGACAGGGTTTCTCTGTGTAGCACTGGCTGTCCTGGAACTCACCTTAGACTACTCTGGTCTCAAACTCAGAAATATACCTCTGCCTCCTGAGTGCTAGGACTAAAGGCAGGTGCTACCACCACACAGCTAAGTTTGTGCTTTGAATTCTCCTATGTATAACCTTTGGTAAGTTTCCTGGATCAAATGGGTAATTATATTTTTAATTTTTTTTTGAAGAGCCGCATATGTTTTCCACAATGATTGAGCCATTTCCAAACCTACCAATAGTCCACACGAATTCAAATTCTCTATCTTTGCCAACATTTGCTGTTTAAAAGAACAAAACAAGACGAAACCAAATAGAAACAGTTAAGTAAGAAACAGCTGGGAAATAATCAACAGCACAACCGTATATTCAAAAACTCAAAACAAGACAGTGCTAGACAGCGCCAACCTGGCATGAGCCTGAGTCCCCTGGGAATTGGGGACCTCGGTATGATCGGGCCGATCACTGATTGATATGGGAGGGGCCATTCCATTGTGGGTGGTGCCATCCATGGGCAGGTAGTCCTGGGCTAGGTAGGAAAGGTAGCTGAGCATGCAAGGGGAACAAACCAGTAAGCAGGACTCGTCCATGATCTCTGCTTCAGTCCCTGCCTTGAATGTTTGCTTACAGAAACTCTCCCTCAGCCATGGGCTGTGAGCTCTAAGCAAATACACTTTTTCCTCCCTAAGGTGGTTTTAGGGTTTTATCACAGAAACAAAAGCAAACTAGGACACACAAAAAAATAGCCTATTGTAAAACTTTTTTTTTTTCATATTATTGGCTTAAACTCTTTTCAGTTAGGGTCAAATATCAAGCTTAAGACTTCTGTAATAATTATATTAAGAAGTATACACAGGTATTTTGAAATACTATAAAGGATTAATTTAGATAAAGCCCATTTATCATAAGCTGTCACTGTAAGATGGTATACCCTTTCCTGCGTCACCAAATTACAAGCACATTGATCATTCACAGCGAGCCTTCAGGTAAGGTTTAAGACTTCAGAATATTCCCTTTTTTACTGAGAAGCCGCTGCTTTAAAAAATTAGCAGTTCACTATAAGGCACCAAACCATTCTGTCTAGTCACATATGCCTAATGTAGGAGAATACAGGCTCAGGGGCTGGAGAGATGGTTCAGTGGTCAAGAGCACTTGCTACTCTCCCAGAGAACCAAGACATATACAGATACACACAGAAATAAAACTTAAAAGTAATAATATTAAATATAGAAAAATACATACTTAAGGAAAGAACATACCGATTATTTTTTTAACCACATTGCGTTTCAGAAATCATATTGCCCCAGTTGTTTATTGATTATTTGCTTAGAACAACAATTGTTTTAGTATCTGTGGTTCTGAGATTAACAGTCTGGCAAAGTTAATACTTTATTGTATCAGTTGGAGTCATTTATATAGTACAGAGAGCTGAGAACTAGTTTATGCTAAGTTGGGTGCGAGGGGCCAAGATGGCTATCCATGTCTGGAGCCTGGGGACTTCTCTCTTATGATCTCTGTCACTATATAATACAAACTGGCATTGAACTCACAGTAATTCTTCTGCCTCAGCTTCTCAAGTGCTGGTATTATCCATATAAACCATCAACTTCTGCTTAATCTGGATTTCTTTGCATGGCAACTGGTTCTTTCTTATTTCATAGATTTATGTATTTATTTGTGTGTGTGTGTGTGTGTGAACGTTTGTGTACAGGGTCCCCTGGAGACCAGAAGAGGGCATCAAATCCCTTGGAGCTGAAGTTATAGGCAGTTGTAAGCCACCTAATGTGGGTGCTGGGAACCAGATTCAACTCTTTCCTTCATCTCTCCAGTCAGTAGCAACTGGTTTTGAGAGAGAGATTGAATGTACAAAGGTGCCTTAAGACTGCAACCCAGGGATAGGGAGAAGGCAAAGATGCTAAAATGCCTTCCTACAAGCATGAGGACTCAAGTTTAAATCCCAGAGTCCATATTTTAAAAGGTCATACATGACACACAAACTGGTCATCCCAGTGCTGGGCAGGTGGAGACAGACAGACACTGAGGCTGCAGGGCATCCAGCCCAGCCTACTTTCTAAATTCTAGGACAGTGAGAAACTCTGTTGCAAAACACTTGAGGTTATCCTTTGGCCTCCAAATGAATATATACTAAGCAGGCACTAGCACACACATAAACAATACACACTGTGAAATTTACTCTTGGTCAACCTAATACAAACTAGAGTCACGTTGGAAGAGTGAACCCCACTTGAAGAGCTGCCTCCATCAGTTTGGCTGTGAATATATCTATAGGGCATTTTCTTGATTAATGATTGAAGTGGGAGGATCTGGCCCACTGTGGGTGGTGCCATCCGCTGGGCAGGTCATCCTGGATTTTATAAGAAATCAAACTAAGCAAGTCATGGGGAGGAAGCCAGTAAGTAGTGTTTGTTCCTCTGTGGGTTTGTTTTAGTTCTTGCCTTCCATTCCAGTCTCCAATTTCCGTTGTGGCTTTTCTTTATTATGAACTGTAACCTATAGGTGAGATAAATTCTGTTGGCCAAACCCAAATACACACACACACACTCACACACACACACACAGAGAGAGAGAGAGAGAGAGAGAGAGAGAGACAGAGAGACAGAGAGAGAGAAAGAGGAGAGATATAGATACAAACATGCGATACATACAGATAAACACACATACACACAGACAGACACATTCAGAGAGACATACAGGCACACACACAGATACACATGGACAAACACAGACACACAGATACACACAGAGAGATTCAAACATACAGACATACACAGACACACAAACACACACAGAGAGATAAATACAAACATATAGATACACACAGACACACAAACACACAGATACACATAGACACACACAGAGATACAAGCACACACAGGGATACACATGGTCACATACAGACACATAGATATGCACACAGAGAGATACAAATATACAGATATACACATACAGATACACAGACACACATAAACAGACACACAGACACACGGGCATACACACAGAACACAGATATACAGACATAGACACAGAGATAAATAGGCACACACACAATGACACACACACAGATATACACAGACACAGAGATATATACAGACACAGATCGACACACACAGATGTATGCAAGTATATACTCACACATATGCACACATGCACACACCCCTAGAATTTGCACAGAGCTATTCCATCTATCACCTGTTGATCAAAGCAAGTGACATGATCAGGCTCTCATCCAGGAGGGTTACAAAATAAAGTAGGTCCCTTTTCTTATTAACATGATATTACAGAGGTGTGAGGACCAAAGGAAAGACTCAGCAGTGGCCATTATCAAACAGTAATATCCCACTGCACAAACTAAATCCAAATCTAGCTTCTCAAGGCTCCTGGACCATCTGATGAAGTTCACACCCCTCAGTAAAATGCTGCTACGTACAGTGAAGCGAGCATGGATGTGTAGAACTCTAGGCTAACCTCAGATGCACAGTGTCATTCTGTCCGTCATATTGTCAATTCCAACTATTGATCCTACTTGACAGTGTCAAAACTAATTTGCTTTCAGCATTCATACATTGTAATACCTGAATACACTCAATACTGTTTTGTGAATGGGGAGTGATGAGCAGAGAGACATGTATGCACAGGAAAGGCTGTATGCACAGAAAATAAAGGCTGTGTGCACGGGAATGCCTATGTCAGAGAACCCAGGAAGTGTTTGGAGATACAAATGCCAAAGCACAAAGTCATCTACATGTGACTTTGTTTGTTTATTCCGCATGAAAGTCTTTCAAGTCTTGGCACAAGGAAACTGACATGTATTATTGATTAAGGTGCAATATCTAACCCTAGATGTGGAGGTCTGGCCCCAAGACAAGAACCTGCAGTTTAAAGCCGTGCACTGGCTCACAGTACTTGGTGTTCTTGCAGACTGTGGTTCTTAGCATCCATATCAGGTGTTCACAACTCCCTGTGCCTCTAGCTCCAAGGGAGATGGCCTCCTCTTCATACGTGCACACACATAATAAAATTAAAACTATTTTAATATTATTTATCTATCTGCCTGCCTATCTATCGATCTATCTCTCTATCTATGTGTGAGTGTGTGTGAGCATACATGCACCATGTATGTACAGGGGTCTGCAGAAGCCAGAGAAAGACTTGCACCCCTCTGGAGCTGGAGTAGCAAGCATTTCAGGGCTACCATGTGGGTTCAGGAAAATGAGCCAAGGTAAGTAGTAATGGCCCTAAGCACTGAGTTGTCTCCCCAGGACCCCAAAGACAGTCATTGGGGGAAAAGGGTGCTCTTTCTAAGAAGTGGTGGCTGCTTTCAGTTAACAGTTAATTTCTACTAATTACTTGGCGATCACTTTCACAGAAGTGGAACCATGTGAGGAAAGCATCATTTTCACGCGGAAGGCTTTCTTGTTCTGACACTTCCCTTGCTCCTGTCTGTGGGTCTTACCAGTGCTCTCACGCAACTCAGAAAGCATTTTTCTGGGGAATTTAGTCAGAAAGTAATTTTTTTTGAAACACACACACACTCATGGTCAGTTAAAAATTAGGACTGTGAGCATGTGGCAAAAGAAAAAAAGAAAAAAAAGGGTCTCTGGCGTTCTGGTAAATAATAGATTATTTGTGTGTTGAGCCCTGTGCAGTAGCTGGGATTGCTGACTTGCTAACATATCTAAAGCAGCTCTTTGTATTCTCGTTTGTTTCCGCTCTTTTGAACACCGTATCCAAATTTTGTTTCTGGCACCATTTGTTATGCAGTAATTAGATGCTGCTGTGTACCAGGCATAAGTCCAGGGGAAATTTTTTTTTTAATGTATTTTAAATGCCATCCTCCAAAAAGGCCCCGAGAAGGTTGAACCAATCAATAGCCACAACCAAATATATTACTATGAACTTGGGACATGAAAATTATTTTATTAAAGTTTAATTATTTATACGGAGCAGGACAGAGTCACAGGTAGCTCATGAGATTTTCATATGGATCAATATGTGACAAAATTCTAAATCTGATTTTGCTGGATTCATAAAGCACTTGATGCCAGATCCGAAGTAAATGTATTTTTCATTTGGTTATCACTATGAAAAGGAGAAAGAAAATCCATTTTATAGTCGAGAGTGGGAAAGGTTTTTGTTTTTAAGCCATAGGGACTTAATCCTGTTTGGTCAGGGTAGAAAGCACAGGCTTTGCCCCCCAGCACGGGCTGCAACATGGTGCACACAGAGGTGCACGGGAACTGTTGTTTCCTGCCTCAGAGCTTGGTGTCCTTGCTCTGGGCCTGTCCTCTGTTTCCTGCCCTGGTGAAGCACCTCAGCCACGCCCCAGCATTTCTCCACACATCCTCCTTCCATTCCATCTCTCCCCATCTGCCACAGGCACTGCCTTGTGTGGCTGAGGAATGCTGGCCGTTACCACATGAAGGCATGTGGGAGCAAGGTCTCACAGTAGGAGAGCTAGCCTGCTGGCCTGGCCTTCTGCTTTGTTGGTGAAGTCAGTTTGATCATTTTGTCCCCATCTTATGGTGCTGCTTTTGGAAGGTTGTAGGACCTTTCGGGAGATGTTGCTTAACTAGAGAAAGTGGATCTGGGAGTAGGGTGGGGTAAGGTGAGGTGAGATGAGGTGAGGTGGGATGAGGTGAAGTAAGATGAGGTGAGATGAGGTGGGGTGAGGTGAGGTGTAGTGGGGTGAGGTGAGGTATAGTGGGGTGAGGTGAGGTGAGGTGGGGTAAGGTGAGGTAAGATGAGGTGGGATTGGAGTAAGGTGAGATGAG
>NW_022196904.1:190174104-190212983 GCF_008632895.1 Mastomys coucha
GTGAGGAGAGATGAGGTGAGGTGAGGTAAGATGAGGTGGGGTGAGGTGAGGTGAGGTAGGGTGGGGTGAGGTGGGGTGAGGTGAGGTGAGGTGGGGTTGTGGAGCCTGAGGTTTTTACCCTGATCCCACTCCCTCTCCCATCTGTGTTTCCTGGTCTAGATAGATGTGAACAAGTAAACTAGTATTCCTGTCGCCGTAACTTCTGGCCACTCTTGTTGCCATGCCTTGGCTACCATGATGAATCCTCCAACTCTCAGCCAAATAAATTCATAATTCTTCAGGTGTTTTAGTATGGTCTTTGGTCACAGCTCCATAAACAGTTTCTTAACCATCTCTCCAGACCTACATTTTAAATCCCACTAGTAATATTTAAAACTTTATATAGTTTAGTATTTTCCGTCAAGCATACAAATGAATATTCTTTGATGCCCTGCCACTAAAGAAAGGAGATTTATTCAGGAAAGCTACACTATGCTTATAAAAGCATTTGGGAGATAATTGCTTATTAAATTAGAAGATCTGTATGGTGCCTCTCAAATAGCTATTGTTCCCCCTTTAGGATGATCAGATCAATGGCTGTGCTCAGGTGCTATGGACACGCACTGCCCAGTTCCTGAGATATTGCTAATCTTAGATACAGTCTTGATGGGTCCATTTTGCAGAGGCTGTGAGAAAAGCGCTCCCATCTTCCCAAATCGGCTGTGGACCTCATAAAATGAGACAGAAAAACCAGTTTGTTGTTTCTGTGCAGAACATCTTTC
The DNA here is from genome assembly GCF_008632895.1 of Mastomys coucha. NCBI lineage: Eukaryota > Metazoa > Chordata > Mammalia > Rodentia > Muridae > Mastomys > Mastomys coucha. Next base: position 190,174,866 of record NW_022196904.1, read on the forward strand.
TCATTAATAAACTTCTCTATGGCCTCAGAAACAGGCTGTGTCCCGGGACTGAGTCCAGGCCTGTGACGGATGGGAATGGAGAAGTTAGTGACAGGACAGGGCAGTGTGGGAATTTCCCTGAAGAGGCAGTGATTTAAAGGCACGGGGGGGGGGGGGGGGTGTCAGCGCACTGAAACAAAGCTGGTGGGGAGCGCATCTGGCCGAGGTTTTGAAGTACATGCAGCTCATTTCCCGGTTATAAAGGAAATCATTTCTCTAAAATGACTTAAGGCTATTTGTTAGGTTATTGAGTAGTTAGAGACAGTGCATGGCCACAGTGATAGGTTGTAACCGTAAGGGTTGATGTGTCTACCTACTGATGATGACAGCCAATGAGCATCCATCCTTGTGTTTCTCAGGGATTGCTCAGGCATCAGGGTGTGCCCCAGGCCACAGATTGCCATTGCTCTACCACAGTGGTGACAGGGTGCTAATGGCATACACTGTGAGTCTCTGCCAGCCTTCCAGCCCCTCCCTCTAGTGGAGAACCCAATGTCTGCATAGCAAAGGGATCCTACCCACTAAGACATCTCCCCATCTCCTTTATTTTTAAATGACTATTACCTAACATGTATTATCTCATTAAATTAAGGGCATTCACAGTACCATGTGAAGTACACATGGTAGGAACAACAGCTGATCCCTAGTGTTGTGGGAGAACAGCTGAACTTGCTGGTCACATGCAGGTTCACTGAGAGGCCCGGATCAGGAAGAAGGGCTGGTAGGGGTAATGCCTGGCCTGAAGTCCTCCCGTGGCCTCTGCATTAGGACACTGAAGCATATACCACAAACATACACACACATACACGAACTGCATACATACAGCAAATAAATAATAAGCTTAAGTCAACTCAAATGTTAACTAATTCCTTATTATCAGTTTCTATTCAGATATTATTTCAGTCAAGTAAGCCCTTCAATGGTTTATTTAAATTCAGTTCCAGGCTAGGTACACACAAGACATTTGATTGTTTTGGCCCTAGGTCACCTTTTTTTTTTATTAGATATTTTCTTTATTTACATTTTAAATGCTATCTCCTTTCCCGGTTTCCCCTCCGAAAACCCCCTATCCCATGCCCCCTCCCCCTGTTCACCAACCCACCCACTCCCTTTAATCTGTAGTAGTTTAATCTGCAATCCTGTCCTGGGATTCCCCTACACCTTTGATCTGAATAGTTTGCCCCTTCCTCTTCCGCACCCATTGTTAAGTAAGCCAGCTCACTTGTCCAGTGCAAACCTTCTCATCCATTAGGCGAGAGGCTTGCAATTCCTCTTCCCAGATGTGGTGACCCGCATTGTGGCAGTGTATTTTCCTTACAGTTGTCAAGTTAGCTGTTTTTTTTTTTCTTTAAATGATTGTGTATATAACAATGTTTTATGAATTTGAAAGGGCTATCCCAACTAGAATCAATGTAAAATAGAATATTGGCTGATGCAGAATCTGCCGGCTGATGAGATACCAAATCTTTTAAGTTCACACTTCATTTTAGAGAACCTGACTTAAGTTTGAACTCAGGTCAACTAACAGGCTGGCACCTAGCATTAGTTTCCAAGTTGCCCCCCTACAAGACCAGCATCTCCAGGTTACACCCCCAACAAGACCAACGTCTCCAGGGTATTCCCTCAACAAACCTGCCCAAGCCCATCCCCTGCCTAACGACCACCAATGCAGAGGAAAACAGAAATTAAGTTTATGATATGACTCCCAGCACCAGCTAATTATGTTAAAGGCCACAGTAGCTTTCCAGTTAGATGCTTGCACACATATTCCCTGCTTGCTGATTACTATAAAGCCTTGCCCTATAGACATTCGGGGCTCCTCTCTCCACCAAACCATCCTGCGTGACAGAGGTGTGCTGTGGGGTGCGGGGTGGGGGTGGTGGCAAGCTAGCCCAAATAAAATAAAGACCCTTCTGTGAGTTGCATCAAATTGACTCCTATCTGTTCTTTGGGGATCACTAACCTTTCCCTGGCACAACACTAAATGGCAGGATAGGAGGAGAAGGACCCCTGGAAGGGGGTTCATGAGACAGCTGTGGGGGGGGACTTCTACAAAGCAGCAGAAGGTATGTAGGTCCAGCTACAGGTGAAGGGGTTGGGCCCTGCACTGCACTTAAGGCTGAGGGAGTCAAGAGCAGTTCCCCTGTGCAAAGGGAAGGAAGAGCCAATTCAGACAGCAGCTGGAGCCTCTCAGGCCTTCCCCCAGGCTCCTCAGGTTAAAGTCAACAACAGAAATCCCTTAGAGGAGCCCCAGGTTGGTGGAATCTGCAACTCTTCCAGGGGGCTCTGGCATCAGAAGAATAATTTATGCCAAGTTATTGTTTTACAGATTTTTAAAACAGAGCTTGTGTTAGATCAAGGTAAAAATCTCATGTCCCACTTGGGAGCTTCCTTTATTGTCTTGGGAGAATTCACTTCTCTCTCATAGATCCTCTGGCCAAGAGATTTTGTAAGTCTTTACATTCTGGAGATTGTGTAATAAAAATGACAGGTGTGCTTTGTGTCATGCCTTGTTGTGTCTTTCCCTTCAAACTCATGCTTCAATTACGATCCCAGATGGGCTCTTTATCGTATGCATGCTTTTCCTGTTACTCGGCAGTGACTAGATTTTATTCCAATAAAGGATATTCAAAGTCCGTATAAGACTGAGCCAAATATTTTTGGCAATTTCTTTTTCTTTACATGGTTGGAGTTTTGCATTTAGCCTTCACATAGTGATCCATTTGTCTTCCTCCTTTTCAGGCTTTAATAAAAATAATAAACAGTGCCAAGCATGGTAAGTAATGAAGATCAATGAAAACGGGATGCGGGGCCCTGTGCTTGGGTTGTAAACAAGGGATCCAAAATTGTGACTCAGTTGGAATGGAGGCAAACATGGGGTAAGGGGAACGCCAACAAGAACCAGCCAATTCACCCTCCTAAGACCTTCACCCCCAATGCACTGATCCCTCAGGGATACCATGAATGAAGACAGAGAAACAAATATGTTTTCATTTACAAGTTCTTGGCTGCCACGCAGATCTTGTCATGAGCAATTGCATCTCGGAATTCAGCTTTTTTGTTTTGCCAGTAAGCTCAATCCTAGTGGAATAGAATCAGCATCTCATCAGCCGTACACAGAGTGTCTACCCGTCAAGGTTGCATTGACTGTCACCGGTGGCTGGAGGAACAGTCTTTTCTTGAGAGTCTTAGACCAATGGAGCGAAGACCATGCTCAATAGATTTAGGAGGAAGCAAACCAAAGCATGACCTTGGGCTTCTCTCTGGCAGTCCAATGACTCCTACTGAATCAACTGCTGAGCAATGAGTATAGAAGCAATTACCAAACTTTAATTCTTCATTTAGGAATAGCCATGGAAACTCAACAAGAAAATAGTTAAGGCTGGAGAGCTGAGTGTATGGAGAAAAACAATGTCACTTAAACAGTGTAGAAAACATTGTTCTTTCCTGAATCACTCCACAAACAAACAAACAAACAAACAAAACCGTGTGTCAGCAGCAGACTGCACCTCTGGGGACTGTTTATCTGAATGAGGTGAGATTCTCAAGGTCTTCTTTTTTTTTTTTTAAAGATTTTATTTATGTATGTGAGTACATTCTAGCTGTCTTCAGACACACTAGAAGAGGGCATCAGATCCCATTACAGATGGTTGTGAGCCACCATGTAGTTGCTGGGAATTGAACTCAGGGCCTCTGGAAGAGCAGTCAGTGTTCTTAACAGCCGAGCCATCTCTCCAACACCCCTAATTCTCAACTTCCTAATTTCTTTTTTCTTTTTCCAGTTTCATATGTGCACAAGTGTGTAGGTGTATGCTCGCACATGTGTGTACATGAATGTGTGGGCGTGAGTTTGATGCTGGGAATCTATCTGAATCACTCTTCCACCTCCTTTTCTGGGGTTACAGGTGGACCTGGCATTTTGGTGGGTTTGGGGGATTTGAACTCTAGTCCTCTGGCTATTGAGGTAAGTGCTTGATCATTGAGCCATGTCCCAGCATTGGTGCTTTGTTTAGACAGGAATTATATCTGCGTGGCTGCGCTACACACACCTTGTGAGATGGAAGCAAGGCTGGTGACCCTCTGGCCTAACGTAGGTGTTAAGACGCACATGCATAATGTGACATCAGTATCTAACGTGCCAGTCTTTAGTCTCTAAAAGAAGCATTGACAGCACAACTTTCTTATACAAGCTACCATGTTGCTTTTCCCCAAAGCTGCAGAGGGAAATGCAACTTTTTTCTGATTTATGAATAGAAATTTCTCTCAGCATCACCTATAAAGGCCTACAAAATTTTCAAGGCCAAGAACTAAAATTCTACTTTTTGTCTTCGTGAGAGCTGAACTCCTGGAGATCAATTCATGGACTTTGAGTGAAGAAAAGTATAAAATGATAGTTAATGATAATGTTGATGATAATAATAATACAAGAAGAATGTACAAACTTATGCCAAACCATGAAGATGATGAGTTTTATCTCTTAGAACCCAAGGCTTCCTTTTGCGTTTGCACAGTATCATAAAATGTGACAGAGCAAGCAGAAGCTGACGTTGCACAGCGGGCAGCGAGGGTCTGGTCTCACTCCCCATTAGTGAAGTGAGCTCAGGAAATCCGTTTCCCTCCCAGAGCGCCTGCATCCTTATGTAAAACAAAGGCGGCATTCATGTTTTCTGGGGTGACTTTCTCATTCTGAAGTGCATTGCAGGAATTAACTCAGGACATTCTGTCAATCAATCAATACAAAAAAAAAAAAGAGTATAGTGTTTTATGTTGTGTCCCCCAATCAGGCATGGCTCTGGTGAGATATTTTTATTTTTAATGATCTCTATTAATTATTTTAAATAAATTTGTATTTTCCACAAGTTTGTCTTTTTATTATAGAAAACATTTAACGTATTAGGGAGCCCTCTAGTGGACAAATGAATTCATTGTGCTGCCCAGTGACAGAGACCTCAAATCCCTGCAATAGTTGAAATTGCAGAAACCTTGAAATGTAAAATTTGCATCCATAATCATTTCTATTTGTTTGTGTATTTGTGGAGGCCAGAGACTGACACTGGGTCTTGTCCTCTATCACTTTCTGTCTTATTTTTTGTCTTCTTTTTTCTGTCTTATTTCTCTCACTGCTCTTTAACTGTGTCAGTTCAGCTGGACCGGCTAGCCAATAAGTTTTTGAGATCCTGGCTCTGTCCCTGGGTCTGATTAGAGACCAGATCTCCACAGTGAGTTTACATGTGAGTGTTGAGAATCTGAACTCAGGCCCTCCTGTTTGCTTGGAGTGCACTTTTCCAATCAAGCCATCGCTCCAGCCCCGATTATCTACCAACTATCCCTCTTGGAACAAAGTGAACTGGGCTTCACAAAGCACAGAAGGCATATTATTGTGTTCACTGGGCACACATATTGTATTCTGCGAAGACAGGAAGGCCCCAAGGTTCAGAACCCTTTCCTGCTTTCTGGGTATGTTCCCAGTACATGTTTAGCACAGTGGCAGGACCTTTGTGACAGAGAAGAGAATTGTGTAGCAGAAGTACACTTGCCACCAGAATAAGGAGATATGGGGGCAGAAAGGGTACACACTGGGATTGGTCACCAGTTCTATAGGATGTGTTGTCATGGTCACCCATTGTCATGGGTTTGCTGCTGGCATGGCAATCAATAAAGACATTTCTCTACAGACAGAACATTCCCTTGAATGAGCAAAAACTAAGCTCATGTCAGAGCAGTGTTTGTGTTATGTCTTCAAGCCAATTTAACACTATTAACTGGTCAATTTTGTTTTTTAAAAGCAACAAAAGTAGTTAAGCAACATCTGAAGCTGACATCTGAAGACAAAATTTCACCGATCATTGATTTCAATTTTAACACATCAGTACCCTGCTCCGTCAAATGCATCACATTGGTGTGTAGACACAAGACATGCTGCGGAGTGAGCAGGGAACCAGAAAAGGATCTTGGCAACTCTAATCCACAAGGTTGACTGATTATTTTGATAAATATTTTATAGGATAGCTTTGACATGGTAAGTCTCTTTCTTACATTTTATTTTTGTTTATACACGTGCATGTATTTGCCACCTGAGTGCAGGGGCCAGAAGTGGGAGAGCATCGTGGGAGATCATCGGGTGCCCGAAGCTGGAGTTACAGGTGGTTGCAAGCTGCCATGTGGAGACCTCTAAGAGAGCAACAAGAGTTCTTAAACCTTGAGACATTACTCTGAGTCCCTGACATGTAAGTTTCTGTAACTCTTCAAATTAAATAGGCCACCTCTCCAAGCAAAAGTACCATGGAAAGTTCTAGGACAACTTTTTAAATGGATTTTTGTTTTTTAATTTTACTTCTAATTGACATATAGTTGGACATATTTATGGGTTGCAGTGTGATGTTTTAACATATAGTTGTGCAATGATTACTTCAGGCAAGTTGGCATACCTCATCATCTTGAAGGACCCAGCTTAACATTACAAACTCCATTTTTCTTCTAGACTCTGTTTTTATGATTAACTTGCCCTCTGAATAAACTCAGCTACTGGAAAACCCCCAACTTGTTCCAGGAGCCATACCACCCTGGTAACAATCATGATTCCCCTGGGCAAACAGCCACTCTACTATCAATAACCAATCAGTTCTTGAGGGAAAAGTACCTAATTTCTAAAGTAGATTGGTTAAGCCAGCAACCATTGTTCATATCAAGCTGAAATCATTACTGGCCAATAGAAGTGCACGAAGCAAATGTCACCCAGTCATGTTACTGCCAAGTTGGAAAGTCCCTTATCTGCTGCAACTGTGATAAATAGGCAAGGCTCTTACCAGCTCAGGACCTTCCATGCCTTCCACTGTGCTAGAGAGCTTGGAGGGTCTGAGCTCGAGCTTGAATAAAGACTCTTTGCTTTTGCATATAAGTTAGACTCCTGGTGGTCTGTGGGTACCTCACAATTTGGGCATAACATCCCCAAATATTTTGAGAGTACTTAATTTTTTTCTCTTCTAGCTATAAGGCTATTTTAATGCCAGCAATCAGGAGGCAGAGGTAGATAGGTTTCTGTGAGTTTGAGAACAACCTCATCTGCAGAGCAAGTTTCAGGCTGACCAGGGCTATGCAGTGAGACACTGTCTCAAACCACATAGATACATTTTTAAAAAGAAATTTTTCCTCCCATTGGGATGTACCTCAAATCCATTAGCCACTACCTAACAATTTCCATTACCCTTTCCAGCATCTAGTAACTGGTAACTACGTTATATTCCTTACTAGGAAATTTGCTTTGGGGCCTGAGGATGTAGTTTGGTGGTAGAGTACTTACCTCATGGTACATAGCTCTAAAGCACTGTGTTCAGTCCTGTGCACTGGGAACAATACTTTTTAAAAAAAACCTTGCCATGAAAGTGAGAACATGCATGGTTGTTTTATTGTACCTGGTTTGCTTAACATGATGCCCTCTAGGCTCATTTATGACTCCATGAATGATTTGTTGTTTAAATCTTCTTTACCCTTTTAATTGTATATATGTATGTCGGATGGCAAGGGATCTGCGCACAGCCTTGGAGGCCAGAAGAAGGCATTGGATCCCTTGGAGCTGGAGCTGTACACAGTAATGCTTGATGAAGTGCTGGAAAATGAATGTGGGTCCTCTGGAAGAGCAGTACATGCTCTTGCTGGGAGCCTGCCCAGCCTGAAATGGTTTGAAGAGGGACATAGTGTTAGACATGGAGGTAACTTTAAAGACTGATGGCCTCCAGACATAGTAGTTTTAAAAATTGATGGTCTCTGGCCTTCTATCTTCGCTGAGTGCTGAAGCTACTGGGTTTTAAAACAAAAATCCTAATAGCGTTCTTGCTTATTCTGAGGTTAAAACAGCTGGTTTAGGTGATTGCCACCTGTAGCCTAACAGCCAGGGATTAAGTAAAGGACTAATTGCTAGGGCTTCTTTCTCTCTTGCCTAGAAGCTTTGTCTCTGCTTGTCAGGTAGGAGGAAAGTTTGGAGCAATAAACTTTCATTGTACCAGGAGAAGAGTCATGCTTGCAGAATGAAAAGCTTTTACACATACAAATATGCATAAACTCACATACATTCATATATGAACTCACACATATACACCTTCATGTATTCTAGTAGTGTTAAGCTACTTATTTATCTCATAATTACACACTTGCACACAGACATCCATACTTACATATGCATATGGAGCAAAAGCTCAAGTGCCAGTGTAGAAAGAACCCATTCATTCTGGATGAAAAAAATGGCTCCAACCTTTATTGCATAGATAAAGAACAAATTTCTACCCTTTTATTGCTAAGTGAATCAAACCCAAGTCTATAAGGAGAAAGCTTTGTCCTCTCTAGTAAGACTAAGCCTGCTTTGCTGTTAAGAAAATACCTGCTCCATCCCATGGTAAGGAGAGGCCTGCCTGCTCTTTCTGCGGCTCCTTCTTTGTCCTTCTTTCTCTCTGCATTCTGAATATTGCTCTCTTCTTCTGCTCCTGCACTAATGTCTTCTTTATTTCTAAGGGAAAATAAAAGGGGCAAAATCTATTGGATTATGTGCTCTCTAAATTTCTAAGTTGCTCTCTTGATTTCTAAGTTCCCTTTAAATTTCTAAGTTCCTCTACTCTTCCTTCTCTTTCCTCCTCCTAATCTTGCTCTCTCCTCTGTTAATGCAGTGCCTGTAATGTAATTGTTTCTAGAATTTTGTGCCTTTTTTAGGGAATAGATCACATAGATTTTCCAAGTATCCTTTTTTAAAGCAAAAGTTCAAACAAATTCAAATCAAAAATTGAACAAGAACTTTGCAATAGAGTTTTACATATCTTCCCATTAAGACTAGTGTCTAGGTAGACATTCATTATCTGTCATTAGCTCTACAGGTTCATTGAAAGTTAACAATCATAATTATTGTGACTAAGTTATGATAGAAGTTCTATATAGGAAAACCTGTTCATTGTTTTATCATTTGTCCTTGCACCTACAATAAACCATTAGTTCCCTATTATGGCCTTTGCTTAAGTGTTTTACAACCTCTTGGAATGTGTTCTAAGTTGTAAATGCCTGTTTTCTAACTCACAAGCAATTAACTTGTGACACTTGAAGACTGGCAGAGTTCTCATTGCAGATTTCATATCATAGAGGGCTTTACTAACAATCCTACTATAAAGTGCTTAATAATTACTAGCATAATTTTATAAGTTCTTATAGAATCATCATTAAGAATTAAGAAATTGTGTGTTTTTCTATATGGCAACACTACAAGTTAGTGCATCTTCATTGATCTGCAGAAATCCGCTTAATAGGGTGGGCTAATACTTAACCTAGAACGGCTCATCCACCACAGTTTTACAGTTCATGGTGAAACTATTTCAGGAAGATCACCTGCTAGGTTTCAGACTCTCCTGGATGGCTCTTGGCATGCTCTAAGCCACTGGAGCATTTCTCCAGCTCCATGATTTATGGTTTATTCTTCTTGTGGCCAAATAACCACCCATCTATCTCATATCTCCTTACCCATTCAGCTCTATCTATCATCTCATATCTCCCTTACCCATTCAGCTCTGTCTATCTCATATCTCCCTTACCCATTCAGCCCATCTATATCATATCTCCCTTACCCATTCAGCTCTGTCTGGATGCTCACTATTCAGATGTGCATATGTACTGAGTATTCTGTATATTGATCAGTTGGTAGATTCTTGGATTTGTTTCCACATCTTGGCTTTTGTGGGCAGGACTACAATAAATATGGGAGTGCAGTTTTTCTTGCAATATAACTTATAGTGGGAAGGTTGTATCGTGTAGCCGCTATTTCTAGTTCTTTGAGAAGTTTCCACATTGTCTCCCATAATGGTTATACTAGTTTAGATACTCACCAACTGTGGCAGGATGGATGAGAGATTCCCCTCTCTCTGTGCCCATGATGGTGCTTGTCATTTCAGCTTTCATGGCCCTTGCTTATTTGTGTGTCTTTGAGAATTATACACTTACATCGTTTGCCCATTTTAAAATTAATTGCTTTTTGCTACACACACACACACACACACACACACACGAATGCATACCCTGTTCTATTATAACCCTTCCTGTCATCCAGCTTTCATCCTCTCTGCCTTATTAACAGGATACTTTTGTCCCATCTGCCTTCTAATTCACTAATCTTTTCTCCTGTTCCTGATAGGCTGTTAAACCTGTCTATTAGCCACATAATTTCAGTGTATGTCAATTTTTATGGTTGACTTTTTGCTTGGTTCCTCTTTATAAATTCAAGTTTTCTCCCCTCTTTCTTAAACACCACAATAATAATTGCTTTAAATATCAATTTTATAATTACCTTAATTACATTGTTGCTTACTAATCACTCAGTACAGATATGTTTTTATATGACTATCTAGAAATAGCCTTTTAAAGCAAGATATTCTCTTAAATAGAACCAGCTTGAAAACTTCCCTGGTTTGGAATCTTGTGTATGAATTTTCATGAAAGGAGAATTTGTTGTCAAGTGTAGTGTTGTATGCCTTTAATCCTAGTACTCAGGAGGCTGAGGCTGGTAGACCTCTGTGAGTTCAAGGTCAGCCTGGTCTTCTCAGTAAGTTCCAGGACACCCAGTGCTACACAGAGAAACCCTGTCTCAAAAAACCAAAAACTGAGGAAATCCAAAAAGTCATCAGATTCTACTACAAAAGCCTATACTCTACAAAACTGGAAAATCTGGATGAAAGGGATAATTTTCTAGACAGATACTAGGTACCAAAGTTAAATAAGGATCAGATACACCATCTAAACAGTCCCATAACCCCTAAAGAAGTAGAAGCAGTCATTAGAAGTCTTCCAACCAAAAAAGGCCCAAGACCAGATCTGTTTAATGTAGACTTCTATCAGACCTTCAAAGAAGACCTAATACCAATACTTTTCAAATTATTCCACAAAAATAGAAACAGAAGGAACACTGTCCAATTCGTTCTATGAATCCAGTTACACTGGTGCAAAAACCACACAAAAGCCCAACAAAGAAAGAGAACTTCAGACCAATTTCCCTTATGAATATCGATACAAAAATACTCAATAAAATTTTCAAAAACTGAATCCAAGAATACATCAAAATGATCATTCACCACGATCAACTAGGCTTCATCCCAGGGATGCAGGGATGGTTCAACATACAGAAATCCATCAAAGTAATCTACTACATAAACTCAAAGAAAAAAAACCACATGATCATTTCATTAGATGTTGAGAAAGCATTTAACAAAATCCAGCACCCTTTCATGATAAAAGTCTTAGAATGATCAGGAATCAAGGCCCATACCTAAACATAGTGAAAGCAATATACAGCAAACCAGTAGCCAAAATCAAACTAAATGGAGAGAAACTTGAAGCAATCCCACTAAAATCAGGCCCACACTCTCCCAATATTCAATATAGTACTCAAAGTCCTAGCTAGAGCAATTAGACAACAAAAGGAGTTCAAAGGGATACTAATTGGAAAGGAAGTAATCAAAATATCACTATTTGCAGATGATATGATAGTATACTTAAGTGACCCCAAAATTTCCACCATAGAACTCCTAAACCTGATAAACAACTTCAGCAAAGTGGCTGGATATAAAATTAACTCAAGCAAATCAGTAGCTTTCCTCTACTCATAGAATAAATAGGCTGAGAAAGAAATTAGGGAAATGTGTCCTTATTACATGTTGGAGCATCTTCTGGGTATATGCCCAGAAGTGGTATAGCTGGGTCCTCTGGTAGTACTATGTCCGATTTCTGTAGGAACTATCAAACTGATTTCCAGAGTGGTTGTGCCACTTTGCAGTCCTACCAGCAGTGAAGGAGTGTTCCCCTTTCTCTACAACCTCTCCAGCATCTGCTGTCACCTGAGATTTTTATCCTAGCCATTCTGACTTGTGTGAGGTGGAATCTCAGGGTTGTTTTGATTTGCATTTTCCTGATGAATAAAGATTTTGAACATTTCTTTGGGTGCTTCTCAGCCATTTGGTATTTGTCAGTTGAGAATTCTTTGTTTAGCTCTGTATCCCATTTTTAATAGGGTTATTTGTTTCTTTGGAAAAGCTCAAGTCCAAGTGGATCAAGGACCTCCACATAAAACCAGATACACTGAAAGTAATAGAAAAGAAAGTGGGGAAGAGCCTCGAGCACATAGGCATAGGGGAAAATTTCCTGAACAGAACACCAATAGCTTATGCTCTAAGATCAAGAATCGACAAATGGGACCTCATAAAATTGCAAAGCTTCTGTAAGGCAAAAGACACTGTCAATAGGACAAAATAGCAACCAACAAATTGGGAAAAGATCTTTACCAATCCTATATCTGATAGAGGGCTAATATCCAAGGTATACAAAGAACTCAAGAAGTTAGACTCCACAGAAGCATTTTTTAAAGTCCTAGAAACAATGGCTCACTTGGTAGTGCTGACTTCTCAGTTGCTTAGCAATGCTGACTGCAGGGAATTGAGGACAGGGCACCTTTCACACCTGTACCCAGGGTGAGTACTGAGGATGCCAAGGGTCAAGTCCGGAGCCCAAGGTGAGGATGTTAACACCTGTTGCATTTGGACATTGTGAGCACCTGTGAATGGCAGATAAGCAGCAATGCATTGAAACAGTGTTGATATGTTCTTATCTGAATTCAAAATGATTCTAAAGAAACTGAACCAAAACCTCACTGATTGCCTTGGAAGGATGTGAAACCTTTAAGTTGACACAAAGTATCACTGATCCCATATTTCTAGTACACATAATAACTCAGAGTCATTAGTTACTAGACAGGCAAATTTCCTTTGTAGAAACATCCAGGCCAGCACAGGAAGAAAATATGAGATGGTTAGAATGCTGCTATTTTTAAACACTGAGGGATTAACCTGTCTGGGCAATGATTATTGATGGCTTATGTCATCCCCAAGGAGATATCTGATATATGGACATATACTAAGCTTCAGCTGTGTGGAAAGATCAACCATGACACTGCGTGGACAGATTCAAATTCCAGTTCCCATAGGCCTAGTCCCCTTAAATTCTTTCTTTCTTTCTTTCTTTCTTTTTTTTTTTTTTTTTTTTTTTTTTTTTTTTTTTTTTTTTTTTTTTTTTTTTTTTTTTTTTTTTTTTGGTTTCTCGAGACAAGGTTTCTCTGTGTAGTCCTGGCTGTCCTGGAACTTACTCTGTAGATCAGGCTGGCCTCAAACTCAGAAATCCACCTGCCTCTGCCTCCCAAGTGCTAATATTAAAGATGTTTGCCACCACTGCCCAGCTACCCTTAGATTCTTATCACTGTTCTCTCCCTTATGTGCTTTCAAATCAGAAAAGGTCATCCAGTTTTTATAAATGCTAAACTCGAAATCCTAACCTTGAGCCTATAATTCGAGAGGCATTCAATGGAGATTTGGTCTTATGGAAGTCCAGATACCTATGATACATCATCATGAATGAAAGCCAGCAACTTGCTGGTTTTTTGTCCCCAGAGCCTTATTCTGAGTGCCCTGACTAGAGCAGGCTACAGCCAGGTGAATCCTTGGGATGCTTTGGAGAAATCCATCAAGAGGTTGATATCCTCAATCACTCCCTCACCTGAGAGCTGGCACCTTCATTTTCAAGCTCCAATAAAAAAGCATTTAACTTTTTATTGTCAAAAATAACTACCTAAAGATGGGATGGGGAAGCGCACAGCCAATGTGATTCCATTTTTCATTCCCACCCCTTGGCCCCACGGAGATCAAATGTGACCTCAGAATCCTTCTCACTCCAGTGCTCCGGGCTCTCAGCACCAGTTAATTATTGTTGACACGCAAATCAAAAGCTATTTGTCATCCTTGGCCCCGGCACTGCCATTACCCCTGCTTTCTTCAAGTAGGCAGAAAAATATGTGTTTGCACTTGCTGCCTAACGTTTTTATTCTATTATTTATATGTGACAATTCTATATCCTTTCTTTTCTTCTCAACCCCCTTCCCTTTATCTAAGAGAGAAATTTTCTCTTCTTATTTTAGAGATGAGAAAAGGAAAGGTAGAAATCCCTGAGTCTAAGTCTCCATTGCATTTTCTCTCTGACCAAGACCATAATCATTTGTAAACCATTCCCTAAAATGAAAACATATCTATAACTCATAAAATGATCCCACCCACCCACCCCAACTTAAGAGACAGGGACAATGGTCTTCTTATAATTGTTTCCTGCTGAACTGGGGCAAAGAATTCCTTTTTTGGAGCCCAAAGGAAATTGGGAAAATGCTTAAGTCAAAAGAAAGCTAGCTATGGCATTTATTGTACAGTCTCTGTTTGATGAGAAAGTGCAGGCTTAAGTGAAGTTCTGACTGGAACCATTGGTAAGGTTGGGCCAGGTGAGCTAGCAGTTTTCACGTTGTCCTGGAAGCAAATCTTTAGAAGAAACAGCATCAGTGTAGTCTGATGTAGAATCAGGCAGGGAGCTGGAACAGTACTTCTCTGCATCTCAGCATTCCCAAGGGTGAATCCTGTCAGGGCTGCCTTCTTGGTTGTTATTTGATCCTTCCATTCTGCAGCATACCAACTTTCACAGGCAATATACAGTTCTATAAGACACTTGTATGGAATGTGCAGTGCCACAGATCAAGTAAAGATGATTTTCTGCTCCTTGTTAGAGCAAGTAGAAGACAACTGTCTTTCTTTAGAAGTTAGTTTGATCATGTAGATGAATAGCAATATAAGTCTCCATTCATAGTGTATGGAAGGATGCCATGCAACAATAAGTTATGAGAACTGTGTAGGCAACATTTATTGTCTGTGCAAGCTGAAGTTTTGGCTGGAGACTCCTTTTTTCTGTCTCAGTCAGTTCAGAGGTGTCCCCAACTAGAGAGATCAGCAAATACATCAGCAAATGCAGCAGGTGTTTGTTTGGTCCTTTTGATTTTCTCTTAACTATAACTGAGATTTTTCGGGAGGTCTCTCCCTGAGTATTGGGACCAAAGGTATGAGTCTGTTTATTTACTTAGTATCTGTGTACCCTTGAAAGTATTTGTATCAATTTTTATTTATTTCTCCATTTTTTTGGAGATTATTATCTATGTAGATTAATTTATCGTACCCTTTCCTCTCTTAATCTAATCTCTCTGCATTCAACTTTATTTAAATCCCTTTCCACTTTAGTGCACAAACATATTATCTTCAATATTGTATTTGTTCAGAGGTCTCAGCCCAGGTTCTGTATCATGCGCTAGGCTGAGTGAGCCATTGTCATCAGTTCTCCTGTGGGAGACCCATGTCTAAGGAGAGTAGTTGGATAATCAGAGTGGTGTCAACACCCTACCTCATTGGGGGTACCAAGTCCCCAATCTGTGCCATTTTTAACCAGACCATTATCTGCCACTGTATCCAGTTGCATACTATGGTGGCATATCACATTCAGACTTTAATTGGCATTAATCCTTTGTTGTCTTACTTAGGGTTTTACTGCTGTGAAGAGACAACATGTCCAAGGCAACTCTTAGAAGGACAACATTTAATTGGGGCTGACTTTCAGATTCAGAGATTCAGTCCTTTATGATCAAGGCAGGAGCATGGCAGCATCCAGGCAGGTATGGTGCAGGCAGAGCTGAGAGTTCTATATCTTCATCTGAAGGCTGCTAGTGGAAGACTCATTTCCAGGCAGCCAGGAGTAGGGTCTTAAAGCCCACACCCACAGTAACCTATTCCAACAAAGCCACACCCTCAAATGGTGTCACTCCCTGGCCCAAGCATATTCAAACCATGATATTCCACTCCCTGGTCCCATAGGCTTGTTCAAATACATGAGTCTATGGAGGCCATATCTAGCCATAGCATAATAAAAAAAAAATGCATTTAGTCCAACTTCCGAAGTTCCCATAGTCTGTAGCAGTATCAACAATGTTAAAAGTCCAAAGTTCAAGGTTTCTTCTGAGATCCATCCAATCACTTAACTGTAATCCCCTAATCAAGACAGGAAACCAGCTGGAATACTCAAAACTCTGCATTTCCATGTCTAATGTCAAAACAGTTTTCAGATCTCCAAGTCCTTTTTCATCTTTGTTGACTGCAACAAAATTCTTTTTCCTGGGCTGGTTCCACTCCTTGTTAACAGCTTTCCTCAGCAGATACCCTATGGCTCTGGCATCTCAAAAATCCTGGGGTCTCCAAGGCAACTTCAATGTTCCAGCTTCTTGTGTCAATGTCTGGGATCCTCTGGGCTCCTCCAAAGGGCTGGCGTCACTTCTCCAGCTCTGTCCTCTATAGGACTCTAAGCTCAGGTTGATCCATTACACTGCCGCTGCTATGGTGGGCTTCTTGGTGATTATCCCATGGTACTGGCATCTCCAGTACACTGGGTTCTTCCACTGCAACTAGGCTTTACCAATATCCTCTCATAGGCTCTCTTCATGGTGCCAAACCCCAAATCCTTTGCATGACCCCTTCAGTTCTAGGCTGTCAACTACAAGTGAGGTTGCACCTTCACCAATGGCCTTCTGTGGCCTCTCACAGTGCCAAGCCTCAGCTGCTCTTGTCTTGAAAAACAGTTCCACCTTGGTGAGTCTTACACATTATCAAGTACAGCTGCAATACAAGTTACAACCTTGGAACAGAGCTTCTTTGTGCTCTCAGAAAACACTTCCCTGAAGATTTCACCTTAGGAATGCTGGTCTCTTTTTAATCACCAGTAATTTCTTAGCTCCAGTTAACCAGCAGCATTCAACACTTCTACTTTTCATTCTAAAGCCAGAGCCACACGGCCAAAGCTGCCATGTTCTGCTGCTTGCTGGGGCTGGAACATGGCCCCCTTATTCTATTACCAGCTTTCTATTTTCCAACTCCCTCTCTGCCTAAGCTGTGCTTTCCTGGAACTTGCTCTGTAGAATGACCTTGAACTCAGAGATCTTCATGGCTTGGTCTCCGAAGCACTGATTAAAGATATGGTGCACCAAGCCTGGATTTAAGTTTTTCTTCACCTAGAACTTGCTGTGTTCTAGGTTGGCCTTGAGTTCTGCTTGTCTTTGTCTCCTGGGATTAAAGGCTTGTACTGCCATGCCTGGACCTAAACTTAGCTTGGTGTGATCTTGCCTCAAGGTCACCACTCCCTTAATTCAATTTCATAACTTTGAACACAGGATTGAGCTCCATTTCACTTCCTGGTGTCCCTTTAATACTTGAACCATATATTTCATGTTTTTCCTTTCTAAACTTGCTACGCTTGTTCACAATGCTTTTCATGAGACTTAACCAGAGAGCAAAGTATATGCTGAGCTTTTTTGAGACTTCCTTTGTCAATGCAATCAATACAAATCTCTTTACCTTAAACTCAGGTAGACTCTTCAGATAAGTGCAAAAGCCACACATTCTTCACTGAAATACCACGAAAACAGTCTCTAGGCCACATACTGAAGTTCTTCTCCTCTGAAACCTCTTGGGCCAGGTCTACACAATTCAAATCACTCTCAGTAACAAAGTCTTCCATATTCCTACTAGGATAGCCCATAAAAGCCCCATAAAAGCATTCCACTGCTTTCCAAATCCAAAGTCCCAAAATCCACATTCTTCCAAACAAAAGCATGGTCAAGCCTATCACAGCAATCTCCCAGTCCCTGGTACCAACTTCTGTCTTAGGATTTTACTGCTGTGAACAGACACCATGACCAAGGCAAGTCTTATAAGGACAAGAATTAAGTGGAGCTGGCTTACAGGTTCAGAGATTTAGTCCATCATCATCAAGGCAGAAGCATGGCAACATCCAGGCAGGTATGGTGCAGCCAGAGCTGAGAGTTCTCAATCTTCACCTGAAGGCTGCTAGTGGAAGACTCATTCCCAGGCAGCTAGGAGTAAGGTCTTAAAGCCCACGCCCGCAGTAACACACTTATTTCAACAATGCCACACTTCCAAATAGTGCCACTCCCTGGCCCAAGCATATATAAGCCATGACACTTGCCTTTTTAAATTTAAAACAATATCACATTGTCTCTGATAATTAATGTGCAATAGTTATTAACTTAACAGCATTATTCCTCAGATGTTTCTCCTGTCCAGTGGTCTCTGGATTCCTTAGCTGGATGCTTTTCTTCTCCTGGAAAGGTAAAAGCAAGCACTGCCCTGACCCTATGTCTGGGTCCTTACCCTGACTACAGAATAGAGCTTTCCCTGACCCTATGTCTGGGTCCTTACCCTGACTACAGAATAGAGCTTTCCCTGACTCTATGTCTGGGTCCTTACACTGACTACAGAATAGAGCTTTCCCTGACCCTATGTCTGGGTCCTTACACTGACTACAGAATAGAGCTTTCCTAGGGGAAATGCTTTTTGGCAGCAGAAGAAGTGTTAGCTTTCCAATTGATTGTGAACACACATGAAGTACTACTCAGCTATTAAAATTATATGGATAAATATACCTATAGCCACCTGCCTTTCTATATATATTTAACATTGACGCATATTTATTTTTTAAATCATTAAGGACAGTCCTACTTATTATTGAGCAAAAGCCTTCGAAGAAAAAGTGTGTCATTTTTAGTTGTAGACTCATTTGTAAAGGCTGTGTTATCAGCAGAGGGTCTTTCCCTGACTTCATTGTGTAGGCCAGGATGTTCTGGAACTCGCAGAGAGCTGCCTGTGTCTGTCTGTCTCTGCGTCTGTCTCTGCGTCTGTCTGCTGTGCTTTAGCTCAGATGCTGTGCTGCACCTGGTCATGCCCCGTCCCTTTGTTTACAGGGAGAAGCATTTATGGCTTCTGCCCCATGCTGACCACAGCAGCCAACTTAGGGCTGCATTTCTGCATCCCATGAGCACAGAGCATCAATTCCCATGGGACAGAAGTGGGCCCGTGTGCCATACCAAACTTAGGAGAACCTGAAGTTGCTTATCCTGAAGCTGTGGTCCCTGGGAGGCTTCCACTGCTGTTGCATTGGTTGTATTTAACCAGTGTGTGACTGGGAGCCTGGTTCCCAACCTCAGCTGTTGGTGTGCTCTGCCATTGTGGGAAGCCCCAACTTCTGTGTTCTGTTTTAAAATTCGGTAGGGGCTTCTTTTAAAACCACCTTCTGCTAATATCAACTTAGTGAGTATATAACATATGTGTTCTTTTGTGATTGGGTTACTTCACTCAGGATGATATTTTTTAGTTCTATCCATTGCCTAAGAATTTCATAAATTCATTGTTTTTAATAGCTGAGTAGTACTTCATTGTGTAAGTGTACCACATTTTCTGTATCCATTCCTCTGTTGAGGGACATCTGGGTTCTTTCCAGTTTGCGGCTATTATAAATAAGGCTGCTATGAACATAGTGGAGCATGTGTCCTTATTACATGTTGGAGAATCTTCTGGGTATATGCCCAGGAGTGGTATAGCTGTGTCCTCAGGTAGTAATATGTCCAATTTTCTGAGGAACTGCCAAACTGATTTCCAGAGTGGTTGTACAAGCTTGCAATCCCACCAGCAATGGAAGAGTGTTCCTCTTTCTCTGCATCCTTGCCAGCATCTGCTGTCACTTGAGTCTTTGATCTTAGCCATGCCCAGAAGCTCGGAACACCAAGATACAATTCACAAACCACATGAAGCTCAAGAAGAAGAAAGACCAAAGTGGAGATATTTCGATTCATCTTAGAAGGGGAAACAAAATATCCATGGGAGGAGATACAGAGACAAAGTGTGGAGCAGAGACTGAAGGAAAGGTCATCCAGAGATTGCCCCACCGGGGAATCCATCCAAACCCAGACACTATTGTTGATGCCAACAAGCGCTTGCTGACAGGAGCCAGATATAGCTGTCTCCTTAGGAGGCAGCCAGTGCCTGACAAATACAGAGGTGGATGCTCTCAGCCAACCATTGGACTGAGCACAGGGTCCCCAATTGAGGACCTAGAGAAAGGACCAAAGGAGCCAAAAGGGTTTGCAGCCCCATAGGAGAAACAACAATGTGAACCAACCAATACCCCCAGAGCTCCCAGGGACTAAACCACCAACCAAAGAGTATACATGGAGAGACCTATGGCTCCAGCCACATATTTAGCAGAGGATGGCCTTGTTGGTTATCAATGGGAGGAGAGGCCCTTGGTCCTGTGAAGGTTCTATGCCCCATTTTATGGGAATGCCAAGGCCAGGAAGCAGGAGTAGGTTGGTTGGTGCTCCGTAAATTCGGGGTTTACTGAGGGGAAACTAGGACGGGAGGATGGGGGGTGGGGGGAGGGGAACCACCTTCTTCATTATCTCTCTGTAGATTCCTTGGGTAGGAAACCTCCTTCCCAGACACTGGCCTTCTGCTGTTCTGGGAAGCTTTGGCTTTGGTCTGCTTTCCTTCCTTCCTCCCTCCCTCTGTCCCTCCTTCCCTCCTTCCCTCCTTCCTTCCTTCCTTCCTTCCTTCCTTCCTCCTTCCTTTGTTCCTTCCTCCTTCCTTTGTTCCTTCCTCCTTCCTTCCTCCCTCCCTCCCTCCCTCCTTTCTCTTTCTCTCTCTCTCTCTCTCTCTCTCTCTCTCTCTCTCTCTCTCTCTCTCTTTCTTCCTTTCTTTCTAAGAGATCGGGCCTCTTGCCTAGGGAGTCTGACTTTCCCCCACCTTTCGCTGGGTATTTTTAGGCTCTAAGCTTGGATTCTAATTGTTGTAAGTTGGGCACTATTTATAGACGCTTGGTCTGGTTCTTCCCCCTTAGCCCCATTTTCCCAGAAATAAGATTAAGACTCAGACTCACAACACATGTGCCTTGGCCACAGAGCTGGGTTCTTCTCTGCCTAGATCATAACTTACCCTACATTCTGCCACGTGGCAGGTTACCTATGCTCAGGTACCATGTATTTGTTCATCTTGGGTCATCTTGTCACATCTTCCCATGATGAGCCGCCCATGCCTCACTCTACCCCAGAATTCTTTCTGCCTCCTGGATGTCCCAGCTTCTATTTCTTGCCCAAACTGTAGGGCATTAGATTTATTATTGACAGGTACCACATCCATACAGACATAAGATATTCTCCCCCCTCCCCTCGCCTCCCAGGTATGTTTGTGTACACAAGTGGATAGGGGTGTGCATATTTTCATAGATGTGCAGGTGCTTGTATATATGAATGCATTTTAGGCTAGAGGTCTGCCTACGGTGTTGTTCCTTGGGAGCTGTCCACATTGTTTTCTTGAGCCAGACTCTCACTGGAACTTCCAGGTTTACACCAGTTGGGTACACAGGCTGTCTAGTGAGCCCCAGAGATCCTTCTGTCTTTCGCCATCGCAGTAACAGGATTACAAGTGTGCCCAGCCTTTTACATGGGTGCTGGCAATCAAACTCGGGCCCTCACGTTTACACGAAGCCACCTCCCCACCCCCTGCAGACTTTTAAAAGCAGCAAACCAGTGCTTTCTGAAATGAGGCTTATTGTTAGGAGATAAGCTGGTGCACACACTTCCCGTGTGGGTGGGCAGACTCAGTCATGACAAGTGCTTTTGAGAAAACCCAGAATAAGCAGTGGGATAAGCCCTGCATCAGAAAGGTGTTGGACGTCACATCATATTAGAAGTAGCCACGTGGACACTCGATCATTGTGCTCGACATGTCATTTTGCTCCCTAAGTGGAAACGCTATTGTTGTACTGGCCATGTGCAAACGCTGCCATTGTGCTTGCCAGTAAGTTTCCACAAAACCATGTACAAAACTGTACAAAACTGTGGGCATTGAAAACGGCCCAAAGGAGATGAGCTGGTTGCTTCCCACCTCTTTATTATCAAAGTGCCTGCTGCCTGAGCAAAGACTGGCATCAGCTAAATGTTTGGTTTGTGTGTCATTAAAGAACTAGTCACTGTGGCTGGGAGTAGGTGCTGCCACCACCATGTGTGTTTGCCCAAAAGAATCTGGGAGGACTCAGGGAGCCACATACAACAGAGGGCTAGCAAATACAGAGCTAGATTCTTAAAGAATAGTGGGTCTACAGAGACACCTTCTGATCCTGACAGCACTCAGAGAAGTGATGACATTTCCCATGTGATGGTGTGGTAGACACAGAATATCTGTACTGCATGTTGAATGGAGAAATAAATTCTGGTTCTAAGGAAAGCATGTCCTTGGTGAAGGAAATTGAACCATTTTAAGGCTCACTTCTAGTAACCCAGGTGATTTTACATAATAGTTATGCTGATGTGGAAGGGAGAAATTGCATGGGGCTCCATCCCTAAACGAAGAACTACAGGTAATTAATGATTGATGGAGAGAGAGAGAGAGAGAGAGAGAGAGAGAGAGAGAGAGAGAGAATTAGACTTCTCCAGGGATGAGGCCTGTGGTGGTATGAATGAGAAAGGTCCCTATAGACTCTTCTTTAACTGCCTAGTGGCATAGTGGCATTAGGGTGTGGTTTTGTTGGAGGAAGTGTGTCACTAGGGGTGGGCTTTAAGGTTTCAAATGCCCAAGCCAGGTCCAGGACCGCTCTCTCTTCCAGCTGCCTGTTAATCCAGATGTAGAACTCTCAGCTCTTTCTCCAGCACCATGTCTGCCTGCACCTGCCATGCTTCCTGCCTTGATGATAATGGACTGAACCTCTGAACTGTAAGCCAGCCCCAGTTGAATGTTTTCCTATAAGAGTTGCCCTGGTAATGACATGATGAAACAATAACTAAGACAAGCCCCTGGATAGGTTAATCAATCCTAAGTAGTAACCCTGAAAGCATACACACACACATACACAACACTAAACACGTTCAGCAGGTAGTATTTATATGTGTAGGCATATTTGAACACAGGTAACAATAACCACTGAAGAGAGAAAGCGGCCATGAGTTGAGGGGAATGATGAGGGTCATGTGAATGGGGAGGACAGGGAAAGAAAATGATGTTGTTATATTTTAATTTTTTTAAATGGCAAAAAAATAATAACAGGGGAATACATTCAAGGAAAATGGTTTGATGTCCAATATTTCATTCTCTCCACTCATGGGATAATTCTCTCTATACCTTCTGCACCTTTGTGACTGCCACAGAATAGGCACATCTTAAGAATACAAGAGAAACTCCCATAACAGCCTCATTTTTGCATACTCAGAACAGATTCTCTGACAGTCTGGGTAGAATGGCAGCTGGCATCCACAATGCAGTGGCCTCACTATGATTCAGCAGAGCTGCTAGGTTTCCAACCATCTTTATTGATTGTCCCTGTTAATACAGGTCTCTGACTTAATCAGAATCAAACATCACACTAGCTGATCCACACTAAGGGGAGGATGTGCCAGGATCTGTCAGTCTGCCCATAGAATGCGGATGCCCTAGCTCCATGCTTCATGTCCTGATGGGTGTGTCCTGGCATTAGCATGTCTTTTAAAAGTCATGCAGCAAGATCGAGAAACAAACATCTCAGAGTTCTTTTGGGTATAGAACAAAATGAATAAATTATTCAGCATAAATTATTGGCTTGATTTTTTTTTTTTTAATCCTAACCCACAGCTACCAAGCTAGGAGGTTGGGGAAGTTGTACCATGTTAGGACTTTAGTACATTGGCTTCAGATAACAGCAGCTGATTTTTTATTTCTTTCTGATATTGTGAAAGGAAGCTGTTCCATTTTCCCACCCCATACCCATGAAGTCTTGTGTGTGCTTGCATATTACAGTGATGTCATGACCCGTTCAACACAATCTACTGAAGAGAAAGTAGAGGGGAGCAGAGAGCATCAGGGAACTGTACTTGGGAACAACATCATGGTGTGAATCTGCATGTTCAGGACAAAGCTGCTGGGACTAGGCAGGCTGCAGAGAGAAGACTTACGAATAGCTGTCACTTCAGCAGCAGAAGCTGCTAAAACGACCCACCCCCATCCATCTGGACAAAGCAGGATGGATGAGGTGGCTTGCAAAGATGCTGTGGCCACAAGAATAGACAAAAACATTTTATAAGTGTGCCTACCTCTACAGAGACTTGAGAGTACCTGACTTGAAATTTTAGCAGCTTTTGGCAAGTTCAGGGTTCTCCAACAAGTTTGACAGCTCTTCCCTGATTGGTCCTATTTTCACCTTATTTGCATACCTCTTTCAGCCAATCAGGATGCAACTGGAAATCTATAATTAAGATGCACAGGGCTGGAACACCAACTGCTGCAAGAGCTGATGGAAGAGGAAAAGAAGGAAAAGAAGGACGGCTATCTTCAAGATTTCTGGAGAAACAGTCTGGGGAAGTTCAATGCCCGAGGCATCTCCCTGTCAGGAGAGATTGCTGGATCAGCTTCTAGGACTAGTCTAGTGGTTACAGGATGAGGCACTCCTTCTTAGCTCAGACTTTCAAACTCCCCACTCACCTGGGCTGCAGAAGGGAATTCATTCCTGCAGCTGCTTCCAGCCTTGGAGGCCTGCTGCTCTGCACAGAATGCAAGGAGTTGTGATGCTTCTGGGAGCTGCAATGCCTCTTAGCTAGTAGCCTGCTCAGAGTCCAAACCCTTGTCTTTATCCCCCTTGGCAACTGATTTAAGGTTTTATCCCATTTAAATTTGTTATTTTGGAATTTACAAATCACCTCTCCATTGTATGCCTCCCTGTCTGCTCACTCCATTCTTGGAGGGACAGGACTGGTTTTTTGAAGACAGGAGGCAGTTTCAGAATTGCCAAGTGACTAGCAAGATAGCTACCCACAAATTGTTAGAACTGCCCAGATCATGGAGGCAGGCAGAAAACACTAATTTGTGTTTAAGCAAAAGTGAGATGAGGGACATAGCAAGTGTCCCAGCTGAGGCTTCGTTGCACGGACTGCCCTGCTCTATGAAGCATGACTCTTTGACTCACCTCTTTGGGGCCTCTCCCACACAGATGGGAAGATGCAGGGACTGCTCTCTGGAGTCCTTGTTTCTCTGACTTTCAAACACTTGGTCATTTATTCATTCAGAAAATATTTACCTGAATCAAGAGCCTGCTGGTTTTGTTTGATGAATGGAATGGCCAGTATGGCTGGAGCTGAAGTGTGATGTAAAGGGTGAAGTGAGAGGAAATGTTAGCAGGGAGTAAGGAGGCAGCCTTATAACAGGTGGTAACTGTGGACTCCCTCCCCTCAGCCCAGACAGTTTGCAGGCTGCCCACCTGTGGAGCGAAATGCTGACTGCCTGAGATCAAAGACTGCTGACAACCAGCTCACCTCTGTAGGAATTGCCTTTGAAGTCCCTTCCTCGGTCTCATGTTTATGTTAAGAGTTTGATTGTTGTTGGTTTCATTTTTTTTTTTTTTTGCCTTACTATAAAAACACTCTGCACCCAAAGTAAAGCACACCTTGGTAAAGTGTTCTTGGTGTGGGTCTCTTTGTCTCTCCCACCCTTTTATTTCCACAGGTCTTCAATAATCTCCAGTCCGAGACAACCCACGAATGTGTGGGCTCCGCTGGCCGGACCCCCACAGGTAACGAACATAAAGCAGTTCTAAGGAAAGCGGGAAAGAGCCAGCATCAGTGAGAACTGCCTATTAGTTGACTTCCGAAGAAGGACAGTTGATTCTCCATTTTTCCAGAGCTATGGACTGATGATGATGTATTCCCATTTATGTGAATGTCATCACCACTCTTTGGTGATGTGTGATTTCTCTGGGACTACCTGTGGGGTCTTCCATCTAAACAAGGAGTCCTGAAGAATGGCTTCCTTCCTTGCAGCTTTGAGACTTCCCAGCAAGGGAAATATCTTCTCTTTTCAAAATGCTTAAATTTTTTTTGCATGTGTTTCTACACATGGTGCCCAAGTTTGAATGTGCATGGGTTCATGTGTCATGTATGTGGGTGTATTTGTGTGTGCATATATGCAGGTGTGTTTGTGCACATGCGTGTGTGCACCTGTGAGCATGTATTCATATGTGAGCATGTGTATGTAACTGTATGTGTGCATGCATGTGTGTATACATGTGTGTATATGTGTGCATGTGCCTGTGCTCATGCATGTATGCTCATGTGCATGCATTTATGTGTATGTGTTTGTGTGTATATTTGTGCCTGAGTGTAAGTAGGTGTGTGTGTGTGCGCGCGCGCGCATGCACACATGCATGTAGAGGCCTGAAGTTGATTTCAGATGTCATCTTTCAGTGAAGATCTCTCTACTTTGTTTATCGAGACCAGGTCTTATAGTTGAACTCAGAGTCTGTCCATCAGCTAGCTAGCCAGCTTGTCTCAAGATTCCTGTCTCTGCCTTTCTAGTACTAAGATTATAAGTGGCTGCCATGCCTATCTAGATTTTACCTGGGGATCCAAACTCAGCTCTTCACCTTTGCCCGTAGAGTGCTTTAGCCCATTAGCCATCTGCCCAGCCATCTGAAACACTTCTGAACCTGACTCATTGCTTTCACAGTTTGTAGGCTTATCCGGATGCTTATTGAGTCCTGCCTTATTTCCTGCTAACGCCCACCACTTGAGGGGCCCCGGATGAGCCAAGGATGTCATAGTTGGCTTATCTTGACATCTGATTTGCAGGGAAGACGGAAGGGAACAGGTTTTGAGTTATGTTCGCAAGTACGTGCAGCACCTGTGGTCCGTGAGAGTCTTCTTTGTACAGCCCACTGGGTATCTCATCTTCAGCAGAATCTATCTGGGGCTCATGTGGCACTGACTACATCCTGATTCTGACCTTGGGTCACCTGGGATTCACATGTCCCATAGAAAAGATGAATATTAACAGGTCTATTCAAGCACTCTGCTGAAGCAAGAATCTGGGGAAATTTAGATGCACAAATAGAAGGAGATTGCTCCCCCCCCCAATAAAACAAGGTTCCTTTCTAGATGTTGATACTATGCACAAAAACTATTTCTTTAGAAATATTCATGAGTACAACGCAGGCCATTAGGATGTTTGCAGGCCAGTAAGAGGTTGCTTTATTTATTTATTTTTTAAACTTGAACTTTTAATGGGCTTTAGGGGGAAATCGGTGAATAATGAAATACTGAAATACTCTATTTTTTCTACTGGGGAATAAATGGCAGTCTAAAGGGATAGATAAATCACTATGGCTAATACAATTCCCTGATGCTGCCTCTAGTGAATCTGTACCCAGAAGATTGGATTTGTATAGATTTATACAAACAAGGTCAGTCTATAGGAAGGGTTGCTGTTTATCCAGCATTTGGGCAACATAAATGTAGACTATTCATTATGGAGCCACACCTGCTGCGTGCACCCTCGGTAACTTTCCCATGAGATGAGAGAATGGATAGCCCACGTACACAGCAGTATTTATTACCGCTGACAGGAGAGGGCTGCAGAACTCAACCCCGGCCCCTGACGACAGCCCGTGCATCAGACATTGTAGAGCTTTGGCTTCATTTCTCACCAAAAGGTAAGAGATTTGTCTAATTTTAATTTTAATCTTTCAATCCTATATTGAATTATGTATATGTAACTTTAGGTGCTGCCATGTGTATTTTTTATGAAATTTCTATCTTCAGCATCACTGGTTTCATCATGTGGCTTTTGTTCTCTTTACTGAAGTTTAAGTCTTTGCATTGTTTTTGAATTTGAATTGTCTTTGAGTTGTTTTTTTTTTCTGATATTATGTATTGTCCCCAGGTTGTGCTTTAAATTTCATTTTTGTTTTTAATGCTATGTTTTTTGTCTTAATTTTTATGCCTTTGTGGGTGTGATAAATGAGTTTAGGATTATCTTTTATTTCTTTTTCGGATAGTCTGGTTCTATGAAATCTGTAACATTCTAGTGATTGCACGGTGACTTCGCATTAGATTATATTCATGTTGATACTTGGGTCTGATGTAGATGTCTGTTCTGTTCATTAGTCATTCCTCAACTTTGACATCATTGGCATTTGGGGGCATGATTTTCACTGCCAGACTAGGCATTGGGGTACACTCTGAGAGCTACTGTAGATTATTCACAGAATGTCTGACCTCTAACTGATGGTTGCAGACCTGGTGCCACAGATGTAATAATCCAAAATGACACTGGACATCTTCAAATGTCTTTGAGGCCTAAAAGTATTACTACTTGAGAACCCCAGTTTGTTTCCCAATATGTGATTATTTTAATGACTTGATTTTCTAGAGTATTTTAATATCAGCCATAAAAATTCCTCTTCTGAAATTTTCATCTCTAGGCTTCCAGAGTTTAGAATCATCTAACTAATTAATGAGCTTAGGATTATCTTTTATTTTCTTTTTCAATAGTCTGATTCATGTTTCTAATTAAGAAACAAATCCCTGATGTATATTATGTGTCAATAATGTGTATAGATATCCTGCTACAATGTATCCAGGTTGCTTTGGTTCTAACAGAGCTGGATATAACCTGCATGCGTTGTGAGACTCAGCCTTCTACTTCTATAGGACATCCACTGAGTCCTGGACTTTCTTTGTAAGTGGAGAGTAGCAGTCTCCATTGATAAAGAACATAAACTTTTGCTCAGACCCTGACTCTGCCAAGTTCTGAACATGACCTGGGTCATCTGTTGAGCATTTCTGAAGCTCAGTTTTGTCAATTACTAGCTGACTTATACTGATATCCCAACCAGTTGGTTTGAAGCCGAAATGTACCCCAAGGCTCATGGTTGCTATATGGTCCCCATCTGATGTCTCTGTTTTAGGAAGATATGGGACCTTTGGGAGGTGGGGTCAAGCTGATGGATGGAGATCTCTAAAAAGCACATCATCACTGCCCTCTTCCTGTCTCGTTCTGTGCTTCCTGCCATAGGTTTCCCACCACTGTGAACTGAACAGTTACTCCATGCCTTCACCACCATGATGGACTGAAACTATGACCCCAAATAAATATTTCCTTTCTTTAGTTGCTTCTGTTAGATATCATGGTCACAGAAATGTCAATGAAATTAATTCAGACAATACAGACAGAAAAACAAAACAAAAGCCCTCCAGCTTCAATTTGTGGACACTATTAGTCATTGTTTCAGTACTAAGATATTTTGTGGCTTATCTGGTTTTGTAGGTTCTCTTCTTCACAAGATAAAGTATTTCTTTGGAACAGAATCTGTTTATTTTCACATGTAAATTCAACAGTTAGATACCTCACAGAATTCCCAAAATGTCTTTTATGGTCTTTATTTATGAATTTACTTTTAGTATGTGAAGAAAATACTGTTTTCTCCACAGATACCATACTGATTGCTATTACAAACAATTATAAAAAATTAATTTAAAAAATTAAAAAATCTATAGCATAAAGGAAAAGTAATATATTCAGTTATACTACATTATCAAGTTCTATTCCAGCCAGGAGAATATGTTCTAACATGTGTACCTTACCCATAACTCATAGCCAAGATTCTTATAGGGCGATCACATTTGTAACAGAAAGAGAAAACAAATACCAACCAAAAATGGTCAAAGCAATTTACAGAGAAAGAAACCCAAGTAGACAGAGATGAGAACTGAGTGCAATTGGCTATCATGTGAGTATGAGCCAAACCATGGGATGGTTCTGCTACCAAAAGATCTGAGGTGTGTGTGGGGTGATTCTTTTAAAATGTCTTGTAACATTAAATTATTGGAAGGTATAGATGGACTGGGGCAGGCATGCTGTATTCATTCAAACAAGACTGGAAGCAGATTTGGAAACCAGGTGATGTTCTATAGCACAGACTAAGCTCATGCTGTTAGGTGCCTGTAATTTATGAAGTATACGCCTAGATATGCAATCTGAAAAACTTACAGAGTTGCACAGGATCATGAGCATCCACAGCAAAAATTTTGTAATATTGAATACCATAAATAATCCAAATGTCTATGTATGCAAAGCCAGCAAAAAAAAAACCCCTTACATTAACAATGATATGATCCTACAACAGAATGCCATATTGAAACAAACCCAGAATTAAAGTCACATATAACATGAATGAGCTTCAGAAATACAACATTGAGTGAAAAAAACCCAAACCACAAAGAACACACATGCACACACATATACATACATGTACACACACATGTATGTACACACATGCATACACATACACTCACACATACACATGCATACTCATACACATACACATACACGTATATACACGTGTACTCACATAAATCTGTTTGCAGTTAAAACTATCCAAAACTAGGTGACTAAGAGATGGTTCAACTGCGCCAGGGTTTGCCACAAAGGAAACCCTGAGTTTGATTCCCAGCACTAACATAAAGTCCAGATGGGGTGGCAAGCACCTATAGCCCAGAGCTGGGGAGACAGAGACAGACACGACAATCCCTGGGATTTCACTGACCAGCCAATCTAGCCAAACTGGAGAGCTCCAGACTTGGTGAGACTCTGTCTTAAAACAAAAATGAAAAAGAAAGAAAGAAAGGAAAGGTGGGTGAAGCTACAGAAGTGCTCAGTGGGTACAAGAATGAGGACCACAGTTCAAATCCCCAGAACTCATGTAAAAAACCTGGGTGTCCTCTCTCTCTCTCCTCTCTCTCCATATGTACACACACACACACACACACACACACACAATTTGTAACCTAAGCACTGAGAGAAGGTGATTAAGTGGATCACTGAGCCTTGCTAGCTGCCAGCCTAATTCCATGTTCAGTAGAGATTTTGTTTCAAAAGAATAAGGCTGTGTGATAAAACAGATATTTGATGTTCTTTTCTGGCCTCAGTATGCATGCACATCTGTCTACATGTACCACACACACATACACACAAAATAAGGTAGAGAGTGAGAAAGGCACCTGACAACAACCACTGGCCTCCACATGCCATATACAGACACACATGCACACACATGAACACACACACATACATAGAGACACACAAACATACACACATACAACTATTTTAGAGGTCCAAATATGTATCATATATCAGATTATAAAGGAAGTATGGGACTGGGAACATGCTGAGGCATCTCCAACTGGGAGAGAAGAGGATGAAAAAGAATATACTCACCTAGAGGATTTGTCCTGCTCCTTCAGCTACAGAATGGATCTGTGGGGCCTTGTCCAGGAGTACATTCAACGGGTATTTGAAGAGCCTCCCTCTGTCTGGGAAGATAACAGACATTCTGCCCCCATCTGATTCTGATGAAGAGATTTAAACAAAAAATACAAGTAGGTAATGCTGTGTGTTCTATAGTATACATGCTAAGGATTTTTAAAGAGGAAATGAATAACAGAGGGAACATAGGCCAAAGTGGGTTTTAAAGTTTAATGCATGTTGGTTAAGGAAGGGCTTACTGTGGGGATAGCCTCTGGGGGAAGCCCTGGGGGAATGGAGACTCAAGCCAGTAGGTATAAGAGAGCTGCAGGCAGACTCTGGATGGCCTTTCCTTCAGTCTCTGCTCCACACTTTGTCTCTGTATCTCCTCCCATGGGTATTTTGATCCCCCTTCTAAGAAGAACTTAGAGTATCCACACTTTGGTCTTTCTTCTTGAGCTTTATGTGGTCTGTGAATTGTATCTTGGGTATTCTGAGCTTCTGGGCTAATATCCACTTATCAGTGAGTGTATACCATGTATGTTCTGCCCCAGACACTATTGTGGATGTCAACAAGTGCTTGCTGACCGGAGCCTGAGATAACTGTCTCCTGAGAGGCTCTGCCAGTGTCTGACAAATACAGAAGTAGATGCTCACAGCCAACCCATGGGGATGGGAATAAGTACACCAAAGAGTACACATGGAGGGACCCAGGGCTCCAGCTGCATATGTAGCAGAGGATGGCCTTGTTGGTCATCAATGGGAGGGGAGGCCCTTGGTCCTGTGAAGGCTCGATGCCCCAGTGTAGGAGAATGCCAGGACAGGGAAGCATGAGTGGGTGGGTTGGTGAGCAGGGGGAGGAGGAATAGAATAGGGAGTTTTCATAGGGGAAATGAGGAAAGGGGGTAACATTTGAAATGTAAATAAAGAAAATATCTAAGAAAAAAGAAAATGAAGAAAAAATAGCTGCAGGCAGAAGAAAGTCAAGGCTGAGGCAGGAGACAGGAACTGAAAGGAATCTACTCTAGGAAGGGGGTGGAGCTTGATGAGAGTAAAAGTTTATCCTGAAGGACCTTGGCATGGATCCCTGTGAAGACTTTTCCTCTGAGGAGAGCTTGACACCCCTGGAAGATTCTGAGCAAAAGACTCACGATCACTGCTTATATTAATCTT
Organism: Mastomys coucha; assembly: GCF_008632895.1. NCBI lineage: Eukaryota > Metazoa > Chordata > Mammalia > Rodentia > Muridae > Mastomys > Mastomys coucha. The sequence goes on from NW_022196904.1 coordinate 190,206,890, forward strand.
TATACTTTACATGGATATTTGCTTCAGTTTGGATGTTGTGCTCCCCAAAATGCAAATGGTAAAAACATAACCCCCAAGATAGTCCTACTAGGAGGAGGGGCCTTTCAGGGGTGATTGGCAGAGCCCTCATTGATGACCTTAGTGTCCCTGTAGAGAAGTCCCAGAGAGATCCTGTATCCTTTCTCCATGTGAAGGCACAGCAGGCAAAGTTAATGCACAGAAGCACAATCTGCCAGAACGGCCATAATGCATCTCTGTGTCTATAAACCAACTGATTAAGGATGGTTTGTGATACTATACCCAGTGGACTATTCTTTTCTGACAACATAATATTTTTTGAAAAGCATTTTAAAGACTAAAATAGATTTCCCTCTCTCCTCCTCCCCTCTGCTTTATTCCCACGGGTTTTGGGGAGAAGTGAGTACTATTCAGTGATCAGGACTATGCTGTGATCAGTAAACAAGCTCCGCACAGAGCTATAAATAGTGAAGCTGCAGTCATTCAGGTTTTGGTATTGTAGCTAGAGCTTGTGTGACGACTTCGTCTTTCTGACTGACCAAGGGTTGACCTGAAACTTACAGAAACAACTGGTTCTAAAATATCCTTCTCTCCTCTGATGTTCCCATCTCCCCAGATAATGAGAGCTCATTAAAACCAAACATAAGATTATATAATCAGGGGGCTGGAGAGATGGCTCTGCGGTTAAGAGCACTGACTGCTCTTCCAGAGGTCCTGAGTTCAATTCCCAGCAACCACGTGGTGGCTCACAACTCTCTGTAATGGAATGCAATGCCCTCTTCTGGTGGGTCTGAAGGGAGCAACGGTGCACTCACATACATTAAATAAATACATCTTTTTTCAAAAAGACTTTATAGTCAGATGATGTTCAACATACGCTAGAAGGAAAATTCACACTTTTCTGATCTGCTGGGGTGCATGGACTCTGCCCTCCCATTTCTCTTTCTTGCTGTTGCTCTCCTTTTCTCTGCATGGTGAGTACCTCTTGTAGAGACGTGTGGTAGTCTTTAATGATAATGACCTTTCCCATGTACCCTGATACCATGGTCCCTCCCATCCTCCTGCTCCTACTGAACTGATAGGTGGGACAAAGATCATCCATGTAGATGCCTGTTCCCTTAAGGAGACATTCCTGACATGTTCCTAGTTGGAATCCCAGATTCTTGGTTTGTCATCTTTTGTCTAGTGGCCTAGAACTAAATCTTTCTTGACTCTTTAGCCATGGGTGCTGCTAGTTCCCTCCCTCCTTTTCTACATTACTATGGAGATGTACATGGGCCAATGAGACTTTATTCTAAGCTGAAATCACATCCAGAGTTTTGAATGGTCTTGTTGGATTCAGAGTAAAGAATTATCACCTAGTTTCTAAGTTTTATTTTCCTGTAAGTTAGAAAAGTTATTCCTAGGAAAAATATGTAGGGGGGGAAATTATTTTATACATTTCTTTGCCAAACTCCCCCAAATAATCTCTGTAGTAATAAGCCTTTCCAACCATAAGCATGTACACACTCAGAATTATGGCATCAGAAAATCACAGTGAAAAAGCAACCTGTGGACACAGATGATCATATCCACAGGTAAACCTCATGCGTGCACTTACTGATCATATTCATGGGTAAACTTCATATGTGCACTTAGGACTCTCTTCAATGGTTACTGCTACAAGCCTTTCAGGGCTTAAAATTGAAAGCACGTTTCTGGATTCATCCTTCATTTCTTGCCTTCTTTCTTTGGAATTATAGCAAAAAGAAATAACAATGCATTTACATTCTGGCATGAGACATGGAATCTTCTGGAAATGCCTCAGATGCAGGTCCAAAAGAGAAAGGTTCAGACACAGATGGAAAGGTGGAAATTGGTTGTGATGGAGACCTTAAGTTCGACAGAAAATGGAATTACATGAGTAAGTGGACCAGGGCACCTCAGGCAAGGGACATACGTTTCATAATGGCTGTTCTGGGGAATGACAGGAGAGACATCTCTCTCCTTAAGAGGAGCATTTCTGCCAGTTGCAGGGGAGATCTCAGGAAGTATTGGCTTGGAGGTTTGGGTATGAGTCTCTGGGAGAGAAGCCTGGCAAGAATTAATACCTGCCACAGACTTTATTTTAGCTTCTCATCTGACCGTTTAACAAAGACAAGTTCTCAGCTTATATTGTGGATAAACTCTCACACCCTTGAATTTTAGAAGACTTCTCGTGTATTAATTTTCCACAGTGATTCTCCTGTGAGAAAGTCAACGACATATGCTTGTGTTGCAGTAACAAAGGCAACTTTCAAGCAAGGCTATTTATTAAAGCTGTATGCATTTTATCAGATCAAGATAAAACTGAACAAGTGATGTTTGTCCTGAATTTATGACCATGAAACTCTAGACTTTATATATTCCTATCAGGAAGTATGTCTCAAAATGTTTATAACAGAGGTGGAGAAGATGGCTCATTAGTAGACATTTGCTGTGCAAGCGTGAGAATCTGATATCAGCTGCTCAGAACCCAAGTAAAACTGCAGGGTGGACCACCTGTAATTCTAGCCTTGGAGTGGAGAGGCAGCAAGGTAGCTAGCAAGGGTTAGCCATATTGATAAGCTCTAGGCTTGATTGAGAGGACTTGCTCCATTGAATAAGGTGGAGGAGCACCTAAGGATGATTCCTGACATCAACATCAGGCCGTTACATGCATGTGCACACACACACACACACACACACACACACACACACACACACACGGAAAAATGTTCCTGTTAGCTGAATCCTAACAACCCCAAGTCCACAAGGGACAGGCTAGTAAAGTGGGTTCTGCTAGAGCCACACTGTGACATGCTGCTCTACTGGAAACAGCCCCAAGTGTTATGTGCTGCACCACAGAGACTCTAGGGATATCAAAGTGCTTGGTGAAAACCCTAGGCACAAAAAAAGCACATCTTGTAACTCTACAATATGAAGTTCAAAACCAGGCAAAACTGATCATTAGATCATTCGGCTCGGAAGAGCGGCGCTTGTGCCTGGGAGCTTTTCCAGTGGAACATATATCCCAGTGTCATCACCAAGCTGCTTATCCCCCACTCCGTCAGACTTTTGGGAATTCCCAGAGTTTCTACTAACTCCAGAGTCAGATGTCCCTCCCATATTTCCAGCAGTTGCCTTTTTCTGGATACTCACTATGTGCCAGGAAGGGATCCTAACAAAGCTTGGCTACTAGAATGTTCTCTATCTCATTCGGATCAATAGATTCATGTGTGTATATATTATGAAAAGTAATCAAGCAATGCATTTAATATTTCTGTGCTTTACTAAACTTAAGCTCTTACCTTTAAAGCATGATTTAAAATGTTTAAATACAGTGACTAGGGAGCTTGCAGTACGCATGAAGTTCAGTGACAGGTTGTGTCTATATCTAATTTCAATACTGGGAGGTAGAGATAGAAGGTTCTGTGAGGCTGGCTAGCCAGCTAGTATAGTTTAACCCATGATATCTGGGTCCACTGAGAGATCCTGCCTCAAAAACTAAGGCAGGACATGATTGTACACAGGAGAGAGAGAGAGAGACAGAGATAGAGACAGAGAGAATATCTTTGGAATCAGCAATCTCAAGAAACATTATATAATTTAACTTCAATTTATATATGTTGACATCATTCTTGCCCTCCCATTTAATGTCTTTTTTAGATTAGGGATTTTAATAGGATCTGCCTCATCTGGTGTTATTGTGTATATAGGCATTTGCCGACAGGTATGTATGTGCATGCCTGATGCCCACAGAAGTGAGAAGGGGCCATCAGATCTTGAGCTGGAGATACAGACAGTTATGAGCTATACTGTGGGTGCTGGGAACTGAACCTGGGTCTTCTGCAAGAGCAGCCAGTGCTTTCACCCATTGAACCATCTTTCCAGCCTCTACTCTTCCCATTAATTTTGTTATTACAATTATTTAAAGTTGTACTTATGGAAAGTGCCCAGTCTTTTATGTTGTAACAGATGTATGCCCCTGGGGAACCCCGCCACCATCGCAGTTCCACCCTGATGCAGGTCTCTTCTTCCATACCGTCCCCTTCCTCCTTGGGCCTTAACTTTTTCACAGCCATGAATCCATTTGTCCTCTTACCTCAGATGGAAGAAACCACATATTTTCTTTTTGTACATTTCCTAGGAAAACTTAATCATTCTGAAAAATACATGTGTCTGCATTCCTTAATTCAGTGCGTTGATTTTGAGATTTCAGAATTAGGGTTATATTACTTATTGCATTTATCAGTAAAACAGATTTTTAGATGACTGAGCATTGCCCTGTTGTATGGGTATGGTACAGTTACTAATCCATTCATCTGCTGAAGGGTGTTTGGATAAACCTGGGGCATAACCTGAGACCACAGCTGTGTGGTGGAGAACCTGATAAGGAAACACTCCAACGATTTGCCAGCTCCAGCTGGTTTAGGGATTTCCCCCAGGATTCAGAGTTATAGGAACAATTTTCTACAGAATCAGAAGAATAGAACAGAATGAAATAGAATAAGTTAAACAACTGACAGACAGACAAATGGATGGACAGATGGACAGATAACAGATGGCTGATAAGAGAATTCTGTCACATTAGGGGCCAGGGATCAAGCATGGGGCTGGGTTTGGGGAATTTTGCATTTATGATGTAAAGAATGCTTAAAAAGATTATTTCTAAAATTACTATCTTTACAAAGGAATACTAGTCAGTAAGGCTGTTTCTAAGTTGGTTATTTTGTTATTCTTTTCAAATTTTCTATATATGATCCTGTTTCTTCATTGTTTTCTGACTTTATTCTGGAGATAATAAATTCACCTTTAAAAAGCTCTGACCAGATGCCTGCACGTTTTCATGTGAAATGACTTTTGCTGATAAATAATAGATATGGTAGAAATGATAAGGTGGTAGAGACTCAAAGTCTTTCGATTCGGAAATTATGGAAGGCTTCATCATAAGAAATCTTTTTGATTTTCTTCAATAGATTTAGTTGAGGGGCCCTCTAGTGGGAAAATCTGCACACCGCATAACCACTGTTTCCAGACTGGATAGCCACAGAGTCTATATTCTGTCCGTGAAACAATAAAGACTCATTTTCCTATGACAGTAATATTCTCAAGGTTCATATTCTCACTCAAATTAAATTATAATTTGCATTTAATGCTAAAGTGTATGAGAGACTGTCTGTGTTGGATTATTACATTTATCTTTTTCTAACTACTTGCTATTCTTCTTTGACCAGCAATGTCAGCCTTGTAGATGAGGTGCTGTGTTTGCAGCTCCCTCCTCCCCACCCTCTGCTTCCCCCAAAGTTCCCCACTCTTCAGGAGCTTAGGTTATCTCCAGTCATCCTAGAAGAGAAAACTCTTTGACTTTTGGTATTTCCAGGCTTATGTCCTAAACAGGAGCTGTCCACCACAGCTGAGCTGCATTACGGAAGCAGCCGCTCACCCTCACAGGATCCTGGTCATTCCCAGGACCTCCTGACCCACATACTCCCATAGTCTAAATGGATTTTCCACTTAGACTGTGTTGGGGGCTGTGCTGGGCCTATGTGGGTTCTAGTTCCTACATTTGCCCAAGAACTGAGGATATTTACCATGACCACTCCCATTTTACAAAGAAAAATGGCAGAGGGCAAGTTCCCAAAGTGTTCTTGGGTAACATAAATGGTAATATTGAAGATTCGCTTCATGGAACTGTATGGGAGTTTTGTTCCCCATACAGACAGGACTTAGAGCTGGTGTCTAAATCCCGAGTGTGTTCCCTCTGCAAAGGCAACATGGCAACGTGCTTGCACTCAGTCTATAAACATGAAGTTTATAGGCACTGGAAGAACAAGCTGTCAATCCAAGTGAGGACATTGAAAACTGCAGCAATGTCATCCTCTGGGAGTAGCAGCCCACCGGCTGGGTACTTCCTCCTTTGTGAGTCTAGGGCCACCAGGGCAGAACCAACAGGCAAGGCACAGGCTAGCACAACTTAGTGCTTACAGGAAGAAGAGATCAGTATGAGCTCTGTCCTGCAGGGTGTGGTGGGAAGGCCCCCTGCAATGGTCCACATGGGACTGTATGGTGGGAAGGC
>NW_022196904.1:190213022-190253065 GCF_008632895.1 Mastomys coucha
CCCCCCCCCGCAATGGCCCACATGGGACTGTGTGGTGGGAAGGCCCCCCGCAATGGCCCACACAGGGCTGGGAATGGATGTGGTGGGAAGGCTCCCCACAATGGCCCACACGGGGCTGTGTGGTGGGAAGGCCCCCGCAATGGCCCACACGGGGCTGGGAAAGGGTGTGGTGGGAAGGCTCCCGCAATGGCCCACACAGGGCTGGGAATTGCATGTACCCCCTTATGCTGCTCATGAAAACTCCTATTTGCTTGGGAGGATGAGAGTGCAAAATATGTTGGCCGAGATAGCCAAGTGGTGCTTGTCACACAGACTTAAGTGATTCAAGGGAATTCACTGAACACCCAGCAAGCAGAGTTTGTCTTAATAAGGGAGAGGCATCCATCTGCCATATAGAGAAATGTTCCATGCCCAGGATTCCAAGTGGCCAACTCACAGAGGGGCAGCTGGTCTCTAAGTGGCTGCTTTTCCAGTGGCATAAATATTGTTTTGTGTTGTGTCTGCTCAGTGTGGAGAAGCCCCAGTGTGTAATTTGTAGTTGCAATTCAGAGAAAATCTCCAGTGACCTCAGGAGTCAGATGTGCTCCTCCATTTCCAAGACTACTTGACCATTTTTATTTGGATAGCTATTTTATTAACTTTGCCTTCTCACTTTTGAACATCTATTAGGAGGCAGGCATGGTGGTGCACACCCTAGCACTTGGGTGGAAGAGGCAGGTGGATCTCCATGAGTATAAGGCCATCTTGGGCTACATCGCAAGCCCAGGACAGCCAGGGATATATAGAGTGACCTTCTGTCAAAAACAAACAAACAAACAAACAAAATAGATAAATAGGATGTATTAAAAAAAAATAAATAAATATCAGAGTTGGCATGAGTCAAATCGCAGACATCCAGATGGGCATCTCTCAGATGTTCGTGGCTTGAAAGGCTCAATGGAGATCTTTTTGGTAAGCAGTCTCCTGCTAATCAGGTACATACTCTCATGCTCTGACTGGCTAGCTCTTAAATGATGCTGGAACTATTAGTTTATGGACCACACATTAAGTAGCAGGAATGTAGGTTTCTTTATAAGAAGATACCAATAAATATTATATGCAAAAAGAACCCTTTGATTCTGAGACTATAAAAACCCACTAGGTCTATAGAGAGACTTTTCCCCAGGAACACGTTACGTCTTGTCAAATTCACTGAATATTTGATATGACTCATTCTTTCTATTATACATGAGTTTTAAATGTCATTTTAGCTCTCTGTGTTTGGTGGGAACTGTACTAAAATGAGGGAAGAAAAAAGGAACTTGTCACCAACATTCTGCTGATGTAATCTGTATTAGCCATTGATGGAGTCAGATTCATAAGGGCAGTCCATCATTTCTTCTAACTCAGCTTCACATTTTCATCTGTTTGAAACAGCTCTTGAGAACTATAAATACTTATTGCCAGGCATAAATTCCCTTCATAGTTCTAACGTTTCAGTGTGATTCTGATCCAGTTGACAACAGTTCACACTGTTGTGATATCTTGGACAGAATTCGTTTTTATGTTTCTTTTCTGCATGTGTATGTCATGTGTCAGGGGCAGCTATGTGTATGTGTGTTGCCTGTGAATAAGCAGACACATGGGTGCATGTGTACAGGTTGAAAGTAGGTTGGCACCAGGTGTCTTCCTTGTTGTTCATTTTCTACTGTTCAAACACACAGACGTACACACATGTATGTATGTATGTATGTATGTACTCATGTATATTCAGAGGATCATCATCTCTCCCTGAATCCATAGTCTATCTGGACAACTTCTAGGGATTCTGTGTCTGCAATTTGTATGCCAGGATTACCATACCTTCCTGGCATTACACATGTGCCAGGAATGCAAACTCTGGCTCTCATGCCTGTTTGGCAAGAGATCTACCCTCTAAGCCATATACCCAACCCTTGAGTAGGGTTCTAACCAGGAAGGAACACAACTCATCAATGTGTTATCAAAACTGATTTCATCAGAGAATTTATGGCATGTCAATCACCGAGAGGCTGCTCTTCCCGGTGGTTTCTAACTCCCCTGGCCCTGCAGGATAGCCTTGCCTTTCCTGAAATGTTTAGTGGGAAAATGCCATGGCAGTCACTGGGGATCACATCACCCATAAGGAAATAGAAAGGAATAAAGGAAATTGAGCATTTTCCAGTAATTTCTTATGACTCATACTACTTTCTGCACATCATGTACTTAAGAAATACTTTACTTAACTACCTATCCAAGAAATGATGCTTTAGAGGAAATTAAATTTAACTTTAAACTAAATTTAATTTAACCCCAATCATCTAAATGGCTACTTCATCTGAAATATTTGTCTTTCAGGCACTTTTATACTGTCTAGACATAGCTGTATTCATCATATAAAAGGAAGGAAATAACTGGCTTCTTTATCTTGTGTTAATTGTGAAGTTATATTAATTATTTATCAGTTATTTCTTAGTAATCAGGGGCTTTAAGTATGTGTTTATTTAACCAGACTTGGTGAGGTACACCATTTCACAATGAAATATGATGAAGGTTGGAGGGATGGCTCCATGCTTAACATCACTTGCTGTTCTGAGGAGGACCCGAGTTCATTTTCCATCACCCACACCTAGTAATCCCAGCTCTGGGGTAACTGACACCTTCTTCTGGTCTCTACAGGTACCACACATATATAACATATGCTCACAAAGACACACATATATACACACATATAATAAAGAAATTATGATAAGCATATTATATGTTCAATGTGTGATGTTACGTTGCTACCAGAGGTACCGTCTATTATATAGCTAGGGGAAGATACAGATATTGACTAAAGGAAATAAATTGGGCTAAGTTAGCTAAATAATAATGACAGTATTAAGTGCCTACTATGTGCTAGACCTGATTCTATACAAAGCTTTCCAGCTGTTCATTCTCCAAGAGCATTAGGGTTATTCTCAGTGGAGTTCCTCCCAGCTTCCACAGTCCAATTCAAAGCTCCTCAGTCTTATCCCCAAAGTATGTCTGAAATCTCAACAATTCTCACCATTAGGAAAGTTAACACGAGAAGCTCCTGGGCCTTAAGTATCCCAAGAACCATGTACAATAATTAAGAGAGATGAAGATTTAGGGTTCATGGGAAAAGAACCACTGAAAGAGTGCAGGAATGAGGAGCAGAGTTACCTACCAGGACCGCAGCCTTGAGAGCGAGGTAATTTGCAGAATCATCTACTTTAACAAAATTTCAAGGATCTCTCAATCCAGTCCAGCTGACAAACAAAATTACTCACCTCAAAGAAACAAGAGGCAGCTTGGGGACAATTTATTTGGGCAAACCATCTCACCTTATGGCTTTCTTTTCCCTCTTCCTCTTACATCATATCTCCCAGGATATGTTCACGTTGACATTGCTGTTTCCTCTCTTTTGTTGTCAATATCATTGAGAAGTTCCTGCTAGCCAATTGTTTAAGGCCTGTTTTCTATTCAGAACCCCATTCCCCAGACCCAGCCCACCTCACACACATTTCAGGGTCTGAGAGAAGTTCACAAGGGCTGGGACATTAAACAAATATGTATACAACTGGTTTGATTATGCTATAAACATAACAGACTATAAAGTCCTATTTGTAATGCTTCAAAGAATAAACAGTTGTATTTTCCAACACAGGAACCACCAAACAGATGATCATCTGAAGCATGACTGGCTAGAATCATGAGTGAAAGGAGCTCTCTCTCTCTCTCTCTCTCTCTCTCTCTCTCTCTCTCTCTCTCTCTCTCTCTCTCTCTCTTTCTCTCTCTATATATATATATATATATATATATATATATATATATGCATGTATGTATATATATATATATGTGATTTATTTTATGTATATGAGTAGACTGTAGCTGTCTTCAGACACACCAGAAAAGGACATCAGATGCCACTACAAATGTTTGTGAGCCACCATGTGGTCACTGGGAATTGAACTCAGGACCTCTGAAAGAGCAGTCAGTGCTCTTAACCACTGAGCTATCTCCCCACCCCACCCCCACTCCCTGCAAAGAGTAATATTTCAGGCTTTCTGGATTATATAAATTATGAACATGAACTTCTTTCTCTTTCATGATGTTCTAAGGTGTGGATGGCATTATATTCCTCTTGTGCAATGCTGAGCAAGAAAGTACAGTCCAGGAAAGGCAGTGAGGGAGAACTAGAACATTTGCAGTCTGCGTGTAAAACTGAGGGCTGTCGGTGCACAGAAGGCAGACATGGGGCATGGGAGAGGTCAGCCTGTGGACAGAACAAAGCTACTGTGGTGACCAGACAGATGGCTATAGATGATAACACAGAGTTTATATCTCCATCTTGTAAAATTCCCATTCGCGGCATCAGTGCTAGGGATGAAAATATGACTTAAACAAAATAACCATGTTATCAAGACTATGTGCACGTGCAAAAGTTTGTCTTAGAAAGCAAACACTTGACCTTGAACAGGTGTGTCCATTCCCAACACACTACAGCCTCTGGGCTCATTCACCCTTGAAGTCAGTTCTAGACTAACACAGCCTGGGTAAACGCTGCCTTCCTTGTGGCCATATGAACAGATCAGAGGTAAGTGGGAAGAATTCATGCCTCCAGACTGATGCTCTGCACCGCCCACTCAAACTCTATCCTGGGCCTTTGAAGATTCTTTAAACTCGAGCTCCGTGGTCTTCATCAAAACCAAACCAAACCAAACCAGCGAAAGCAGCTAGGCCTCCCACAGGTTTGAGCCCATTAGAAGCAAAGCTGACAAGCTCTGGAAACCAACTAATGCTGCAAATTTTAAGTGTTCTCATAACAGCGACCGTTGGCTGTTGCTTCACTCTCTGCATCTGTGCAACTAGAACCCTGGCATTTGGCAAAAGGGTTGTTGAGTAAGGTACAAAATGCCACGCACCCCCTGTAGTCACAGAAGTTTCTTTGTAACCATTGGCCAACATGCCTTTCTTCCCATAGACAGCCTTGGCTATGGCAGAGCTGGATAAGAGAGTTCAGGGCAGGCTCTTTGAAGGTTGGGTAAATGAGTCCCAGGTTGGCTCCTGTGATGACCATCCAGCCACACAGGTGTCTTGAGCCCTTTCTCTCCCTCACCTGAAGTCTGGTATCACAAAGATGCCAGGATCGGGGTGTTATATAAGGCTGAGACTTACCTCCTCTGCAAACACCGCTATTTGATTAGAAACTTCCAGTCTTATGTTTTGTATCAGATCATCCAAGGTTTCTGGGTCAAAGTTGAGTCTACCTTAGATATACTCTGAGTGTGGAGACCTGGAAGTGTGTCTTCAGTGAGAGCCATGGCAGCTTCCAGGACTGTACTGCTGAAGGTTGACCTCTAAACTTGCAGTCTGGTGATGTGAGGAAGGGTGTCAAAGAGTCATGCATGGTGTGCAAGGTAGGGCCTTTGTGGTAGTGCTGGCCCCCACTCACAGTGAAGAGAATCCTCTATGTTCGGAGCACTGTGTCCCCACTCACACTGAAGGGAGTCCTCCAAGTGTGTGTGGAGCACTCTGTAGCACTGGAGAGAGTCCTCCACATGCAGAGCACTGTGTCCCCACTCACACTGAAGGGAGTCCTCCATGTGTGTGTGAAGCACTGTGTCACACTGGAGAGAGTCCTCCACATGCAGAGCACTGTGCTCTCAACTTTGTGCTAGTTGCACCCAGGGGACCAGGCATAAAGAGGCTGATTTTCACTAAACTTTGAGGTAGACATAGCCCCGGGTTGTCTACGAAGCAATGGTTCTCATCAGGAATTGAAGTAAAAAAATAATTATTAAACTCCACCATATTGGGGTCCAGAGTTAAACAAATATATTTTTGTAAGTTAGGAGATTGAAGGGAAGGGGTAGAACAAGTATGGTAGGAAGCGACCGCCCTAGTGTGGCTGTTCAACCCCCATGCTGAGACGCTCAGTTCAGCATCAGGTGCTTCCACCTGAGCAAATGGCGGAGGTTAGAGAGGGAGTGCATTCATTAAAGCAATCCTGGGGGCTGGTGGTGTGTCTCTGTTGGCGGAGTGCTTGGCTGGCATGTGTGAAGCCCTGGGTTTTATCTCTAGTAATGTGTAAACTGGTGTGGTATGGGAGATTAAACCCAGGTCTCAAGCATGCCAGGGACTACTTGACACAGCTGCACCCCTCACCCAAGACTTCAGTTCCTAATGGCTCTTAGAGATTTTTTTTTTAATTCTGTTTTATTGTTGTTGTTGAAGTCTCCACTTATTTAGTCCTTGACTCTTTTTATTTATATATGAACCGATTTTGAATGGTCCCGTCTAAATCGGAGACTCACAGGATAAATGAGTCTAGTCCTTAAAATTATGTCTCCTCCTATGACTTTAAGCAATCTGCCACACTAACCCACCCGGCTGTCTGCCCCACAACACTGCTTTCACAACAAAGTCACAGGCCACACTTGCACAAGTCGAATTTTAATTTTCCCATTTTATTTCCAATTTCATCTGGTGGTAGTGTCTCCTATATATTGGTCTCCTCCTCATTTTCTTCTCTTCCTCTTTTTCCTCCTCTTTTAAACTTATTATTATTGTTGTTATTATTATTAATTATTGTGGGAAGACATAGAATACATGTGGAGGTCAAAGGACACCTTTGGTGACTGGTTCTCTCCTTTTGTCGTGTGGCTTCTGGGGATCAAACTCATGTTGTCAAACTTGTAGGACAGCATCTTCATCCCCTGAATCTTCTTGGCTTTCCTTGTTTTGATTGTGTGTGTGTGTGTGTGTGTGTGTGTGTGAGAGAGAGAGAGAGAGAGAGAGAGAGAGAGAGAGACTGGGCTAGCCTGAGAGAGAGAGACAGAGAGACAGAGAGACAGAGAGACAGAGAGACAGAGAGACAGAGAGACTGGGCTAGCCTGAAACTCACAGTCCTCCTAAAGCAGTGCCATATGCGATGGAGTCACAGGTGTGCACACTAGAAGAGCCCTGGTGTTAATTCATCGCTCTTCTCCATGTTATTCTTGAATAATAAGTTAGCAATGTGGACTTTATCACAAAGCACAGCCTGCTTTCGTTTCATCTGCGTGCTCTTGAAGGCTTTCTTGTGTTCAAGGGGAGCAAGATCACTCAGAGGCTGCACGAGCTGTGAGGCTGACAGAGTCGGTCTTAGCTGTTGTCAAACCTGTGCCACGGGCACACAGATGAGCGAAGAAGATTGATAAGAAGAAAGGAGGGACTGAGTGCAAGAGCAGAAAAAAGATGGCTTAAAAAAAAAAAAAGATGGCGGCTCTGGGCTGTGCACAGCACACTGGTCAAGAACATTCCATATCTAGCACTTTCTCGTCTTCCCACGAACACCTTGGAACGCCCAGCCTCCTGTACCAACTTGGGCTTATCTGAGATTAAAATTAGAAGTGCGCCCTTGGAGCCTCTCTCTCTTCTCGAGCCACTTTTCCATGACACTGCTTGGGAAGATAAGGCTCGCCTATAAAAGGGCATCTCAGTGCTCCCTCGTTGTCCGTAGAACCTGACGGATCCGCCAAGGTGAGTCAGGAACCTGATTTGGAGACTCACTTGCTAGACTGCACCCATCCCCAAACCCCCCGCCCCCCCGCCAAAAGTCTGCTTGAACGTGGATTATGGCAATCTTGTGTGTGTATGGCAATCACCAGACTCAGCCATGTTTTTGCCTCTGTGCAGATGATGATGCTGTGGACGTTTGCAGTGCTGCTGGGAGCAGTAGCTGGTAAGAAAAGATGTGTGTGGAGATAGGGGAGGTCTTCCCAAGGCTGTGACAGCCAAGTGCAAGCCATGGTGAGGATGAGGACTTAGTTAAAAACTATGTAGGATTAAGGAAGGCTAGACATAAATTGAGCTTAACATAGGACTAAGAGCACCAGAGCTTGCAGTGATGTGAGGTACAATTCCCAATGCTATTTCAATTTGTTTCAGACAAGTAATAGTGCAGACACATCATACGTGACATTGAGTGAAACATACACTGTTTATCTGATCTTCCAATTAATCAGATATCTATTTTCTGAACCTATCCCCTCTTAGGTCAAGAGAGGTGTCTAAACCTAAGTTCATCACTTACACTTCTATGAGGCTATGTAAAATCCTAAAGCCATCTGAACCTGGGATATCTGTGTGAAATGGGTGTAATGGCATCCATCAGTGGGATGACCATGAGGTTTCAGTTAGAGAAGTAATCATCTTATTCAGCATCGGGCACACAGTAAAGTCTGGAAAAAAGTCAGCCTTCACAGCAGCCATTGCTCTTGCTCTGCCATTATTCCGGGCTTCGCACAACTCCAGAACTTTTTCTTTGAGTTGGTCCTTCCTGGCACGCCAGACTACAGCCGTCACATCCCTGTTGATTTGTACGATGGTTTATGAGTAATTCCTACATCACAGAAATCCAGAATGGTCCTCAAACACAATTCAGACATCCACATCTTCTGCCAAGGTGAAGATTCAGTTTGGCTCTTGCATAAAACTTAAAATTCTTCACCCAAAAAGTGAAGACAAATGGTAGCTACCTGGAGTTGAGAGCCTGCACACACTCAAACCAGTTCCTGAGACAAAGGGCCACCTCACATCTAGGCACCAACAGCCAAAGATAATATCTGGATCAAAAAGCTATAATTAGCCCTTGACTGATCTTGAGCAGGGACCTGAGGGGGATGAGCGGTCCCAGAGGCTGAAGGCATAGTCAGTAGCCTGTGTGAGCAAAGGGCATTTGAAAAAGCCCAGGAAGAAAACCTTCCACAAGGAGTTAATTCAACTTACATTTGGTTGATTGAAAGGGTTAAAGTAATATCTGTGAAACATTTGTGGGTGATTTCAGGAAGAGAAGTTTGCTTTGACAAACTTGGCTGCTTCAGTGATGATGCCCCGTGGTCAGGAACTCTAGACAGACCCCTGAAAGCACTGCCCTGGAGCCCATCACAGATCAACACCCGCTTTCTCCTGTACACCAACGAGAACCCAGACAACTACCAGGTAGGAATAACTGTTGTTTTCAGGACTAAGTGTCACATGCTTTATGTAATTAATATGACATATTCAATATGGGAATACCTGAGAAGTAGAATTTGTATCTGTTCAGACTTCTAGAGCAATCAGATTAAGGACTCTTTAAAAACTTATTTATAAATGGCCATCAATTCTTATTATTCATATTTTATATACAGCATACTATTTAAAAATATTATACATACAGGAATAGAATAGTTATATATATATTTCTATAGTTTACATACTGATGCACATAGTAATAAAAATATGCTATACTGTATTTGTGTGTTTTAAATAATATTTCCTGATATAGTGCTAACACACACATGAGGAATCCCCCTCAGATGGTTCAGCTTGACAGGATTTGTTTGGAAAGTGATGTGTTTTCAATAGAAGCTTCTGGGCTAGCCATGTGCTGACCTGTAGCCACAGGAAGGAGCAGCAGCAGTCAACCACAGCTTCTAGTCTTGCACCAGGCATGAAAGTGAATGGCTGAAAGCTCTATCTGTGGTAAAGGGATGGTAGAAAAGCTAGGTTAGGCGTTTATGATGCACTCCAACCTGTAACACTTTCCAGGCAGGTATAATAGCATCTTTAATCCAAGCACTTAAAGGATAAACACTAGTTCAGGAGTTCAAGACTGTCCTCAGCTGTTTAATGAGTTGAAGACATTTTGGTCTACGTGAGACCTGCCCCAAACAAAGCAAGATCCAGTTATAATATTTTTAACTTATACTGGATCTATTTAGCAATAACTCCATTATGCCTGGAGGAATATTAGAACATGTACATATCTCCTAATGTTGGATAGATAGATAGATAGATAGATAGATAGATAGATAGATAGGATAGATAGATAGATAGATAGATAGATAGATAGATAGATAGATAGATAGATAGATAGGATGGATAGATAGATAGATAGATAGATAGATAGATAGATAGGATGGATAGATAGATTAGATAGATAGATAGATAGATAGATAGATAGATAGATAGATAGATAGATTGGATGGATGGATGATTAGATGGATGGATGGGTGGGTAGGTAGGTAGGTAGACAGATAGATAAGCATATGTACAAAGATTTTCATTGAAGATCTTAATGACAAACACCTTGGGAGACATATTGTCTGAGTCAAACATCTACAAAGACAATAGCAACTTGGGTATGGCTGTGAATAGCTTGCCTATGTGGGCTTTTATGAATCCTTCCTACCATCTCTGCCCACACATAAATGATCATAGAAGCTACTAGAAGAAACTTGATTCAAACACTTTTCTACCCCAAACAGCAAATTACTTCAGACGCATCAAGCATCAGAAACTCTAATTTCAAAACAAACAGAAAAACCCGTATTATTATCCACGGCTTCATTGACAAGGGAGAAGAAAACTGGCTATCTAACATGTGCAAGGTGAGCCATGGTGCTTTGTAAGAGAGTGATAGAGACCATCAAGACACTGTCCCCAACTGAGGAGGACAAAGGCTGGTCACTACTAAACCAGAGTCTGAGGTGGCCTGAGCCTGGAGCTGGGGATGGGGAGGAGGTAGTGGTGGGCACGAGGGTCCTGGGACACTTAGGGTATGGGGTATGGAGTTATGCAGGGCTCATGACATAGTTACTTAGCAACTGATGTAGAAATATTTCAGACTTTACCAGGAGAAGCTACCATGCAGTGGCATTCAAGTTAAGTATGGACCTTCAATGTTCATCCAATATACCGCTGCAATAGAAATATCAAGAATTTAGTTCCCACAGTGGTATGGAGTCAAGAGTAGGCTTGAGGAAGGTCTCCATCCTTATTAGAGACTAGGTTTTGGTCATAGCATTGGGGCTAACAAGAAAGCTAGTACGTAGGTCAAGAAGAGAACTCAACCAAATCTTCAAATATGTTAATCAATAGTGAATAAAGAACCTGGATTATTTAACTGTGTGCTGCGTCTCTTCCATCAGAACATGTTCAAAGTGGAGAGTGTGAACTGCATCTGTGTGGACTGGAAAGGAGGTTCCAGAGCTACATATACCCAGGCTACCCAGAACGTCAGAGTCGTGGGGGCAGAGGTGGCATTACTGGCTAACGTTCTGCAGGTAACTGAGTCTGGCTAACGTTCTGCAGGTAACTGAGTCTTGGTTATGTAAAAGCCCTTTAGGACACTGCTGTTTGGATTCTCCTTCCATAACAAAATCTGTAGGTGTAATCATTGATAAGGACAAATTTAAATAAGATGACATTACCCCTTTGCTTAAAGATGAGTCCCACCCCAATCTCGATTCAGGCTTCATCAATAACCTACCTAATTCAATGACTAGTTTTGAACGACAATTAAATGAACCTAAACAACTAGGTAGGAAATATCACTTGAGTTCCACCTGTGTTTTTTATTTAATTTTAGTTCTGGACATGGACCCTGGGGCTGCTCATACTAAACATGTGCTCTGCTACTGAGATACAGTGCCAAACTCAGATGTGCCTTAATTTCCCCCTTTGTTATTGGTTTGATATACTGATATCAGCCACATATTTATATTTTTGTTTTGTTTATTTCTAGTGTGTTATGGGAGTTCAGTGCTCATGTGGGTGCGCAAACATGTTTGTACACATGTATGGAGTCTTCCTGGATTGCTATACGTTCTATTTTTTGAAGCACTGTCTTTCACTGAGTATGGAACCTATCCATTCTGCTACACAGGCAGGACTGAGTTCCAAGGACCTTCCTCCTGCCTCTCTAGAGTGATTACAGACATCCACCTTTTACATGAGTGTTAGGGATCCTAATCTGGGTTTTGTGCTTCACTGACTGAGCTACTGCCCCAGTTTTCATTTATTTTATGGAATAGAAACACAAAGGAAGCAATCTAGCCTGACTGGAGCACTGAAAAGTCTTTAAAAATGTCAAACTCAAATGTGCTTGAGTAATTGCCTCATGGGCCCTGATCCAAATCCTTGCCTCACCATCTCCAGTTATGACCTCATGTGTCCTTCTGGGGTTTCTCTCTCAGCAGTGGGAGAATGCACAGGATTCTAGGCCTAGTGGAACTAATTTCATTTCTTCTTAGTGCTGTGGGGGTTCTCTGAAGGGGAGGAGGGAGCATGGCCCCTTAGAAACCAAGGTTTGGAGGCACCCTTACCATCTGGCAATTGCATTACTTGAAAACATGTTGATGAAGCTTTCCTTCCAACAGTCCGATCTCGGATACTCACTTAAAGACGTCCACCTTATCGGCCACAGCCTGGGTTCCCACGTTGCTGGGGAGGCTGGAAAGAGGACTTTCGGAGCCATTGGAAGGATCACAGGTTGGTTCAACAGCAAAATCCAGATGTTGAGACCGTATGTACCCTCTGCGGGGTCTACAGGGACTTTGGTGGGGTTGCTCTGAACTTATCACACTTCCTGAGTTGTACCAGGTGATCAGAGTTCAGAGCATTGCGACCTGGTCAGTTGTGTTCTTGTTTCCAGTATTCAGTCATCACCATATTGCTTAGCATACAAATATATTGCATATAACCAAACTATGAATTAAGACTACCCAGAAACACTGTACCTGTTTCTGAGTTTGTGTGTAACCAGCTGGATTCTATTTTAATCCTAGTGAATAACAAATCTAAGCTTCATCAACTATAATCTCATTGCTGGGGTTGGGGGAAGGAGGCAGAGGCTCTGGTTGCCTGGGGTTTCTAGTTCTGGGTAGGGCTAATTAGATCCAAAATGCCATTCGCAAACTGCAGCTGGTTGTATTAGGCCAGGACCACAGGCTCAGGTAACCTGACAGGGAAGATATTGCTGTCCTGGGCCTCAGACATGGAGATTTCTCTGTCTTCCAACTTTCTATACTGCCCTGGAAATTATCTTGTTCTATATATTGGAAAAGTTGATTGTATGTCGATCAATGGGAACAGCCAGGGTCTCCCTTGGTGTATTGAAAAAGCATTCTTCCAGAACATTCTTTCCCCTAGTTTACAGTTGGTCACCACAGCCTTTTCTGCCAGGTGTTGTTCAATGTCAGGCTGTGGGCTCAGTCACAGAAAGCATCTACTTTCCTAGAAGACTCGCATCTGATAGAAATCTCTAGCCTGAAGAACCTTTAGTTCAGTGTCTACTGGGATCAGTTGTTTGAAGGGAACCACTGCTAAGAAGCAATATTCTCGAGGGAGCTAGACATCCATGAGCAGAGGCCAGGCCAGACCACTCTCCATGCACACCTTACAATAGTGCCTGACACTTGGCGAAGTATTCATACATTGATGTAACCGTTGTACTGATGTCCATCCTATCTGCTTCAGGGTTGGACCCTGCTGAGCCTTACTTCCAGGGCACACCTGAAGAAGTCCGTCTGGACCCCACTGATGCTCAGTTTGTGGATGCAATTCACACAGATGCTGGGCCCATTATCCCCAACTTAGGTGAGCTCCTCTAGTCTGTCTGCTGAATGACTTTAATCTCCTTATTAGAGCATTTGACAGTGCCTTGGTTATATAGTAATAGAAACTTTCTATCACTTTTAAAAATCTTCAGGATTTGGAATGAGCCAGACTGTGGGTCACCTAGATTTCTTTCCAAATGGAGGAGTGGAAATGCCAGGCTGTCAGAAGAACATTCTTTCCGAAATCGTTGACATCGATGGGATCTGGGAAGGTAAAAACATGGTGCACGTGGACTTCTACCCTGAAACTTTGTCTTTTTCATTGTTAAATTCATTAGCCACTTTGGAATTGTACAGAGTTCACTTTTTTTAATATCAAAGGACTCCTACTATGTCCCTAAAACGTAAGTTCCATTGTGACAAGTGAGTGTGAGGAAAGTTTGGGGCAGCACTTGCATTTACTTCCCAACTTTTTCATTTCTTCTAAGACAATTTGGTTCTGTAAGTATTTTGTCTACATTTAAATGTATCACACTGGTGCCCACCTGGCTCATGTGGAAGCCAGAAAATTTCAGGTGCCCTGGAACTTGTATTTACAGAGGGTGGTGAGCTGTCATGTGGGTCTAGCTGTAACAAGTGCTCTTAACTGCTGACCTAGCTCTCCAGTCCTTGTAATCCAGTTTTGAGTGACCTAATTCATTATTACATACTATATGTCCATATAGGGCAGTCTTTCTCTTCTCAAGTCACTTAATAACTATTGATTCTAAGCTATGTTTAGTTTCATGTTGCTTCTTACATCCTACATATACTTCATAATTGCTTTATGTTTAGACCTCGCTCTAACCAGAGCACACATTAATTAGCTCCACAGTCTCACTATAATGGGACTTAGAAGTAAAATCAACCACTGATGTCATGCCTGACTCCACAGGAACTCGCAACTTTGCCGCCTGTAATCACTTAAGAAGCTACAAGTATTACACCGACAGCATCGTCAACCCAACTGGCTTTGCTGGGTTTTCCTGTAGCTCTTACAATGTTTTTTCTGCAGTAAGTAGCTTCCAGCTTCCCTGTGGGTTTCATTTTATGTTTTGTTTTGTTCCCCTCATGACTAGAGATCCAACCCAGAGCCATGTGCATGCTAAGCTCACACTTGCCACTTTTTGAATTTGTGATGATGTCATTTCCTGACCATTTATAGTTGAATATTTGTTATATTAACTCATGCATATGCATTTTGGTAGCCAAAAAGCCTTAATGCATGACAGGGGTTATAGAACAAGGGGCTTGTAAATAGAAATGTCTTACCTAACATTCCTCTGCCTCAGGTAAATGTTCAATCTTGTTCAGGGTCAAGGACACATAGAATGTTAGTTTGTAGCAATCTGAATGTCCTGACTAGAAGATACTGATGAACTGGGGGTTTTATTTAACTGGTCACCTTTAAACTATAGAATTATGGACATGTGGATATGTTTTTGCTCATATTTATCAACAGTTTTTAACTTTTGTCACATTTTCTTGAATGTGATGTTCCTATTGACTTAGATTTTAGAAAGCTTTTTTTTTTTTTCACTATAGCTTTTTCAAATCAAAAAATTTAACCACTGCCAGGTAACAAAGAAAACTTCAAGTAACCGACATTCCATGTGAGAAATAAGGACAAAAGAAATATACCTTAGTTATTAAGAACAAGGACTTAAATGACATTGGGCCAAGTATTTCACTTCCCTGAGGCTTTTCTTCATCTGGAAGTGTAATGAACTCAAACCCAACACCCTTTGTAAAGCAATTAATCACAGGACACATGTTAAGTACTTGGCCCAGAACAACAAAAAAATATATAATAATTAAAATATGGGAGAAGGGTACATATTTTGTTCACATGTAAGTTTGTTATAGTAAGCTGAGATCACCTCTTGGTTTGATTTTAGGTTTATCTTCCTATAGACAAGTGATCCAAAAAATACTTAGGTTCCATGCAATGAAAGAAGTCTGATTCAATGACATAAAACTCCTTTTGTAAGATCCATAGCACTTTTGTACAGAAAATGTCCCAGTGTTCACATTCCTCTGTCTTTGAACCTCTTCCTATGATTCTATCTTAACCTGTGTGCCCAGGCCATCCTGGTGATGTGTGTGTGCCCAGGATGTCCACTTGATGTGTGTGCTCAGGCCATTCTAGTGATGTGTGTGCCCAGGATGCCCAGGTGATGTGTGTGCCCAGGCCATTCTAGTGATGTGTGTGCCCAGGTCATCCTGGTAATGTGTGTGTCCAGGCCGTCCAGGTGATGTGTGTGCCCAGGTCATCCTGGTAATGTGTGTGGGGCCAGGTCCTCCAGGCTCACACACATCCAATTATGTGCTCTGCAGAGAGAATGGCTGTGGCCCCTGGGTACATGGTCTCCTTCCTTCTTTGGAATCCAGGACATGTCCCTGTCTATCTTATTGATGGACATACTTAGAGACTAAGGATGAACTTTCATACTCTTCCTGGAAGTATCTGTGGAAACAGGAGCATGTTTCTTCTTGGCTGACATAGTCTCTCCCCAGCTTGCTACATGATCAAACCTGAGGCCCCTCAGGTCTATCATCTAATCTTCTGGTGTAGCAGTCCCCCATGGGCCTCTCCTGTGGGGGAGCCTTCCCTCCAGAGTGGAAACTGGGTGATCTGTCCTCAGAATTCTGCTATTCAATCCCTAGCTGAGGGCATTTTCCTGCACTGGTTTTCTTTACATGCCAGATGCCTGGCTAAATCTTAATGGCCAACTGGGCCATTTTCTCTCCCCACTGATTCACATTCTGAGATATGAGTATGTGCCAAGTGATGATAAGGGACTGGAGAAGGGTCTGAACTTTGAGCCTGTCATTCTCTGAATGGAACCTGTTGTGCCCGGCAGACGTTAACTGTCATTTCCTATTCTTATGTGATCTCTCTGAAATAAATCTAGCCACCTAGCAAGAGAGTGGATGTTTTAGAATAAACAAAGCAAGTTGGAAAGGCAAAGAGGAAAATATAAATACATATATACCAGTTATCCTGTAGTGTGACTTTTATAGTTTTGTGCAATTTAATGATGAAACTGAAGGCTTAGCCTGATGCTAATGAGCTGTACTATTAACTTTTGCTGAGACACCATTACTGTCCCCACCATTAAAATCAAGAACAGAATTAGTTTTGACTCAATCATAAACCATGTTGGAAAAAGTATGCCCTATTAAAAGTCAGAACACCCCCACTCACCATTTTCTCAATTCCACAGAACAAGTGCTTCCCGTGCGGGAGTGGGGGATGTCCACAGATGGGTCATTACGCTGACAAATTTCCTGGGAAGACAAATGGGCTCTACCAGAGATTTTACCTCAACACTGGAGATAAGAGCAACTTCTCACGTAAGCTTCCATTTTAATTGATTGTCAGTTTAGATCTCCTATTGGGCAGGCATGGATGGGACAGAGTATGAGACCCAGAGCCTGATAAATGCCAGCAAATGCACTCTACCACTGAGCTACTACATTCTATCTGCAAATTTCATCAAGATGTACTTCTTAGGCTCTTGGCTTGGAAAAAGCAAAACAAAACAAAACCTCCTCATTCATTGACTCTGGAAATGTTCCCTAAGTCCACACTTCCCAAGGCCTGAGCCTGAACACTGAAGAAAACAACTGTGGCATTTTACCAGAACCACACACAGCATGATGGATTGTTCACATCCTTCGACTGCCGGGTGTCTGTTAACCTGTAGTCAGAACCTCTTCCCTCCCAGCTGACAGTGTACAAACGTTGCCTCCTGCAGGTTGGCGGTACCAGGTGACTGTCACCCTGTCTGGACAGAAGGTCACTGGGCACATTCTAGTTTCTTTGTTTGGAAATGGAGGAAACTCTAAACAGTATGAAATTTTCAAGTGAGTAAAAGTTTTAAAGCATCACTCGGTGCTCACATTTTAGCAGCTATCAGTGTCTGGTGTATGTTGTTGATGTTGTTTTTCTGTTATATGTATGTAGCATGTAGCCACATATAACAAAAAGAAAACTGCCATGTAGCCATTACATATTAATTCACTAAAAATTATATTTTTTTAGTCTTTTCTGATATTTTTGACCTGCTCCGTTTCTGACCTGGGCCGGTTCACCCCTCCTTAGGCAACCTGGTGGTCTCCTGCTCCCGGCAGGTCACCATATTGATGCCGAACTTAGTGCGGACACCCAATTGGCATAATGCACTACGGCCCAGAACTCCTGGACTCAAGCGATCCTCCTGTCTCAGCTTCCCAAGTAGCTGGGACTACAGGCATGCACCACCATGCCCGACTTTTTCTGATATTTTCATGTTCATTTTGTTGCCTTACATTTGATTTATAATGAGTAAATAATTATTCCCTACACAACAGTAAAGATTTTATAATGACAGCATCATTTATTAAGCTAATGAGAATTGTGGCAAAGACACATTTGAGTCTGTGTTAAAGAAAGGATGACTTAAATATTAGTTATTGATAGAAAAACCCACCACTGGGCTCAAATGCAGATAGGAATTTACTTCAGGCATTTCAGTGACAAATGTCATATCAAGCAGCTTAGATTCCAATGAAATTTGAACTGATTTTAGAAACATATTATATCTTTATGTAATATGTGTGTGTGTGTGTGTGTGTGTGTGTGTGTGTGTGTTTAATTCTGTCTCTTTCTATGTGTTCACATATACTTTTGTTGACATCTTAACTTCTCAGGGGCTCTCTGCAGCCAGGAAATACTCACATCAATGAATTAGACTCTGATGTGGATGTTGGAGATTTGCAGAAGGTTAAATTTATTTGGTACAACAATGTGATCAATCCAACTCTACCCAGAGTGGGAGCTTCAAGGATTACAGTGGAAAGAAATGACGGCAGAGTGTGAGTAACAAACAGAAAAGATAAGAAGGATTAAATGTGTCTATTCATACTAAAACAATCCCCAACCTCCCACAGGGGATCACACATAACTCAGCCATGTCTGCTTCCTAAGACCTCATGTGTCCTTAGGAGAGTTAGGAATGCCACTTTGATAGATTCTCGGATGCAGAAGAAGAATCTTTCCTTTGGAAGACAGGCATGGACTATGTGGGTGACTCACATGTTTACCCCATGACCCCAGCTTCATGGGTTCACCAACTTAGGTTGTCAGGAAGTCATTATCAGGGACCAAAATAGAAATGCACTGTTCTGTGTCACTGGTCTTCTTAGTGAAGCCTACAGTCCAGAAGATCAACTCTCCATTTTTTACTAAGACTGGCATGCCCTGAGCTAAGGATATTCAAAAGGGATGCCAGGAGAACAGATCCATGGAGGGCACCAGTGTTAGCCCCACTGTCTGTGAGGCAACCACATTCTGCTGTAGAGTGCAGCAAAAGCCGGATCATCCTTCAGAAACCAGTGAGACTGGCGCTCTTGCCAGAGGAGTCCAAGGCCCCTCAGATAAAAATGGTCACACAAAACACATGCACAACAATTTTCAAGACACCAAACTTTAAGCAACAGTGGACTGGATGGTGAAGCCTTAAAATTGTCTCATCAGCTGACATCCCTAAGGGAATCTCTAGGATGTGGTGTAGGCAGGTCTTAGTGAGCTCTCAACATCTAGGAGATAGAGCTAAGAACTGGGATCTTGAGCATCTAGATTTTGTGGCAAGGCCTACCTGAGAAGATGGGGCTACAGAGAGGCATGGTAGAGTTCTAAAGTCCCCTTGGATATTTAACAACATTGTGAGCAAACCAGCCATGGCTAGGGAACAAGCCACGCAGAAGGACTGGAGTGGTGCCCATTTCTCTCCAGAATGAGACTAGAGCCTGTTTACACCAGACAGATTATAGAAGCCAACCACTTTATTGATACCGGGTGGATTATTTAGTAAGATCCTGGTTTTGGTTGGCTGGTTTGGTTTTATTATTACTCCTGTTTTGTTTTGCTAGATTTAGCAAAACATGAAATAACTACATCCCACAACTCACTTAAATAAGACTTAAAATTGTTTAACAGTAACAAGTTAAAAATCCAATACCGGACACTAATTCTAATAGTCCAAACTACACAAATGACAGGACAATACAACTTAAAATGAAGAAAGTAGTCAATGAATTGACATCCAATTGAGTTGGTATGGATGTGAGAATAACAGATGAGGGTATTATTATTGTTATCAACACTCTGTTCAAAAAAGTCAGGAGAAGATAGCACACACTGATATTGGGAGGATGTGGGGTTATGTACAGGTATATCATATGATAACGAAAGGGGAGCATGTATACATATAATCACAGAATTTGATGAGAGTGTATTGAGGAGAGGATATGTATAAATACAGCATATGCTGATGGAGTATAGGGAGGGCATTATATATGTGTAAATACAGCATTTGATGATGGCGTGTGAATAGAGGGGGCATGGTACATATGTAAATGCAGCTTAAGATAGTAGAGTATGGGGAAGGTACGGGATATAAACAGATACAGCATATGATAAGAACATCATGAAGGGTAGGAGAGGAGAATAGGAAAGATTCTGTTGGAAGGCCCAGTGCCATCAGTGAATCGGTAGACCGTCATTTCCAAGTTTAATATAGCAAGTTGCCTTTATGTATTGCCAATTCTAAAATAAGCACTGTAAGAATAAAGAACTATAACAAACAAATTAACAAAATGTCATAAATGGGAAAATGTTAAAATCTCAGAGTGAGCCTAGAAAGGTGAAAAGAAACAAAGATCTAAATGACTAAAAACGTGTAGAAAGACAGTGGAACTATACCCAGCTATACAGTGATTATAATAAATGAAGGTGGTCAACATCAGGGTCAGAGGCAGAGATCATCACACTGAGCTTTTTCTGCATCAATACCTAATTGAACTTTGCCTATCTGAAACGTATTTTAAACATAAATTAGGAGCACACAGAAAAAGTTGTGCTATTACTCATGAGAAAGATACAAATTGAAGCAATGATGGATGCCACCATAATGTATTGAAATACTTAAATTTAAAAAGATTGACAATACCAAGAATGTTTGAAGACAAGGGGAATCCTAAACACTTGGGTACTATTTGTGGCATATAAAATGATGCAGCCATCTGGGAAGTAGTTTGATGACAATTCCTTAAAAGCCAAACATACCAACCACAACACTGCTAGAGTCCCTGACCACCATGTGTGTAACTGCTTCAGTTACACACAGTCAACAGTGGTCTGAAATGATATGGAAACCAGTACTTCTGGTCCTTTGTGGGGTGACTGACAGCTCTTCTCTAGACATTTGCAATCATGGTAGGAGGTTGGTGGGGTGATCCAGTCTCCAGTATCCTCATTTCTGACTGTGCCCCTCTCAGACTGCGGGGGCAGTGAGTGGAGATGCATGTCTGTGCTCATACCCAGCTCTCCACTTACATGAGAAAGAAGTGACCTTTTTGTGTTTTCTCTCCTCAGGTTCAACTTCTGTAGTCAAGACACAGTGAGGGAGGATGTTCTGCTCACACTGTCTGCATGTTAGGAGGCTGCTGATGTGTGACCACCGAGTCCCACTGTAATAAAGTCTAGTATTAAAGCAATATATTCTGTCAGTGTTGATTATTTCTAATGGATCTTCTGGATAAGATGATAAAACCTTAAGTTCTCAATTGTTGTCAAGAGCCATAGACGATTGTAAATTTTTGTTTTGGTGTTTGGCTTTGGGAATATTGCTTAAATGATAAAGCTATCATGTTCTCTGTAAATATTACTAATGCCTCTGTCCACCTAAGTGAGCGCTCAAGGCTCTTGGTAATTCTGTGGCAACAGTGCTAGAACTGGCCACTTCCCCCATCACTCCTGGGTCAGACATCTCTGGAGTGATGGAACAGCAGGAGATGAGGAGAGGGCTCTGAGACATGTCTGATCTTTTCTATGGTCTTGCTTCTCTTACTGTGGTTCCCATGGAACCTCTGCCTCTCCATAATCTATTTGACTTTCCAAAAACATAAAACAAAGCCATCCTGTCCCAGTAAGCCCAGGACAGAGTTCCTACTTCATAGTCAGCCTTGCTGGTCCCTTCTCAATCTGGCTTTCACCTAGGACTCTAGTCTTACCACCCAGCACATTCCATCTAAACTCCATATGTTGGACTTATTGTAAGACTATTTGTTGTCTTACAATGTTGTTTTATACTCATATCTGACCTCAATACTACAAAACTATAGAAACAAAACCAGAATGGTACTGTCATAAAAACACTCAGGTAGACCAATAGACTGCCATGGCCACCTAATCTTTGACAAAGATGTGAAACCATGCATTAGAGGAAAGGGGGCCCGGCCTCTTCACCTGGCACTGCAGAAACTGACTCTCTACATGTCCAAGATGGTCAAAAGCTTCCCATCTCTCATGCTGCAAAAAGTGTCAACTCAAAATGCAGCAAAGACCAGAAGCTGCTGTGGGAAAACATTTCTGCAGAAAGACACTAACTAGGACTTGCCAAAAGTGACTTGAGTAGCTTGGGAAGAGATTGAAATACTTAATACATGTGGTTATGTAAAACTGAAAATCTGCAGCATGGCAAAGGAAGCAATCAGCAAAGAAAAGAGAGAGCCTACAGAAGGGGGAACTAATCATTTCTAGCTACATCAGGGGGCTTCCCATGTCTTCCTCTGTGTTTGTTTTATTACTCAGGGGTGTTAGCCAGCCCTGCCATTCCTGTTTTATATACTAGTACCAAAACCCCAAGACTCTAGAGGTTACTATAGCACTATAGATAGATAGGCAGATATATAATTAATAGAAAGATGATAGATACATACATGCACACACACACACACACACACACACACACACACACATATACGCATACACCAAATAACAGACATCCACATGAAAGACAAGGAAAGACAGAGACAGATAGATAAATATATACACTTATACATATAAAGAGAGGGGAGAGAGAGGGAAAAAAGGAGAGAGAGAGAGAGAATACCTAAAGGAAAACTGTAAGAAATGAACATGGATTTCTTAATTTCTACCAACTAAGGAATTATTACATACTGCCTATCATATGTATGTGATGGTTACTCTTGGTTGTCAACTTGACTACATCTGGAGATTAATCCAAATGACTGGGCACATCTGTGAGAGATTTTTTTTTCTTAATTAAATCATTTGATGTAGGAAGCCCCATTTCTAAACCAGGTCTTGGAGGTAGAAGTATAAAGCTCTAATCTACATCTTTTGAGGTAGGAAGATACACCTTTAATCTGGACCACATCTTCTCTGGCAACAGAAGATAAAGGACATAGAAGAAGGAAGCAGTCTTTTTTGGCTGCTTGCTCTCACCCTCATTAGCAAGTCAATTCTTTCCCTGGCATTAGAGCTCACTTTGGGATTCTGGTGTATACTGAAGACCAGTTGTGCCATGAGCCAGCCCTGGCACTTCCTTTTTCTTGGTTCTCTCTTGTAAGCTAGGGAAGGGGAGCACCAGAGGGGTGAGATATTTAGGGTTGCTGTTTAATAATAAAACATTTACCTAAGTCTAAGTCGCTTTGCTACTGTAGCTGACTCCAGTACTTTTGTACTGTGCCTGAGTTCCTTTTGGTCCAGACACTGTTTAGCACCTCGTCATAAAGCAGCAGGGGATTAAGTAATGTTGCCTTTGTTCTATCTCTGCAGGAACTGTGTGTCTCTGACTCCCAGCCTGCTAGTTGAAGTTGCAGGAAGATAAAGGAACACTTTGAAAGTGATTTTAATCTTTATTTCTAAGTTCTCTCTAAAACGTTTCCTATGAAATTCTCTAAGAAATGAGAATCGGGGGTCTAAGAAAAGGAGGGATAAGGGTTTTTTCACTCTTCTCTTTGTCCTCAGCACTTACGCATCTTTCAGAATACATGATCACATGGTAAAAAGTTCATCACAAGTTTACACATAAATCAAACCAGGAGTTTACAACAGAGAATGTTTACATGCATATCCATTAAGAGTGATTATCTGGCTAAACATTTCCTCACCTGTCACCAGCTTTACAGATTCATGGAGAGTTAAAGAACATAACTTTTGCGACTAAGTTATTAGTGAAGTTTTGTATAGATAAACCTAGCCAATATTTTATCTTCTGTCCTTGCCACCTGTAGTAAATCATTTCCCTTTTTAATGACCTTTGATTAATGGTTTTTACAACCTCTTGGAATGTGTTCTAAGTTGTAAATGCCTGCTTTCCATCTTAGAATCAATTCACTCATGACACTTGAAGACTGGCAGAGTTCTCATTGCAGATTTCATATCAGAGAGGACTTAATAGCAGTCCTATTCCAAAAGAACTTAATAATTACAAATAAAGTTTTAGGAATTCTTATAGGATCATTATTAAGAATTAAGAAGTCATCTATTTGTCTGTATAGCATCACTACAAGATAGTATTATCTTCATAGATCTGCAGAGATCTGCCAAAAAGGGTGGGCTAATACCTAGTGATTGTTTTATATATCTAATAATACCAGAAAGTGCATATTAATAGCAGGAATCTTTCCTAAAAATGAAATTCTCCTCAGTCTTACCTAAATAAGCAAATTTGTCATAGTTTTTAATCCATGCTAGAATCATCTCAGGAAGATCACCTGCTAGTTTTGTGTCTCTTCTAGATGGCTCCTGGCACAGCTGAGACATCCAGCTTCATGAGTTGAGCAGCCACTGGATTCTTGAAACTTCCATTCATAGACAGACATTGCTGGATAAGCTGTAAGAACCCTCACTGATACAATGTATAATAATATTAAAAAATTAGTTTAAATTCTTTTGGGGGTGCAGTGAACTTTATTGATGGTATTCAAGAGAGTAGAGAGGGCTCCCTAAGCCCCTCCTGTTATTATGGGGGTCTGGGATGGAAATTGTGAGAGAGATGCTCAGTGTTGGGGTAGGGACTCCTCAGCAACTGAGGGCCTCTCTCTTGCTCTCAGTGTCCTTGCTGTGGTGGGTGGTCCAGGGTTTCTTACTCCTTGGAGGCCATGTAGGCCATGAGGTCCACCACCCTGTTGCTGTAGCCATATCCATTGTCATACCAGGAAATGAGCTTTACAGAGTTGTCATTGAGAGCAATGCCAGTCCCAGCATCAAAGGTGGAAGAGTGGGAGTTGCTGTTGAGGTCGCAGGAGACAACCTGGTCCTCGATGTAGCCCAGGATGCCCTTCAGTAGGCCCTCAGATGCCTGCTTCACCACCTTCTTGATGTCATCATACTTAGCAGGTTTCTCCAGGCAGCATGTCAGATCCACAACTGATACATTAGGGGTAGGAACACAGAAGGCCATGCAAGAGAGCTTCCCGTTCAGCTCTGGGATGACCTTGCCCACAGCCTTGGCAGCATCAGTAGATGCAGGGATGATGTATTGGGCAGCCCCACGGCTATCACGCTACAGCTTTCCAGAGGGGCCATCCATAGTCTTCTGAGTTGCAGTGATGGCATGGACCATGGTCATGAGCCCTTCCACAATGTCAAAGTTGTCATGGATGACTTTAGCCAGGGGAGCTAAGCAGTTGGTGGTGCAGGATGCATTGCTAACAATCTTGAGTGAGTTGTCATATTTCTCGTGGTTTACACCCATCATAAACATGGGGGCATCAGCAGAAAGGATGGAGATGATGACCCTTTTGGCCCCACCCTTCAAGTGGGCCCCGGCCTTCTCCATGGTGGTGAAGATGCCAGTAGACTCCACAACATACTCAGCATCAGCATCACCCCATTTGATGTTAGCAGGATCTCACTCCTGGAAGATGGTGATGGGCTTCCCATTGATGACAAGCTTCCCATTCTCAGCCTTGACTGTGCCGTCGAATTTGCTGTGGGTGGAGTCATATTGGAACATGTAGACCATGTAGTTGAGGTCAATGAAGGGGTCGTTGATGGCAACAATCTCCACTTTGCCAGATTCAGAGCAGAAGGCAGCCCTGGTAACCAGGCACCCAATACAGCCAAATCTGTTCACACTGACCTTCACCATTTTGTCTACAGGACGAAGCTAGCACTGCACAAAAAGACATGGCTATCTCTGGAACAAGGAGGAGCAGAGAGCCTAGTTTAAATTCTTATTGGCTTTCATTTGCAATTGTTGAGTTGGGCAGTCTTTGTAATAGATGATTGGCAGATAATACGCAGGAAGAGCTCCAGTGGGCAAGTGAGCTTCCTTGAAATGGCCCACCGCTTTGCACAGCTGGGATGAGCGTATTCTAGAATGGTGTGGCCCCAGGGTTTGTGTCCCAGGATTGCTTCTTGTTGCCACTATGCCTTCTCATGTTGGTCTTACTGTACTCCTTGTTTATCTGATATTGTGTGATTTGACAAAGAAAGACCCATTCTACCTATAGTTTGCTATGATTGATTCCTGAGGGTTAGCCTACCCTATTGGGCAAATTTCCTGCAGATCGACATGAAGATGAACTTTTATTAAATAGTGTTGTGTAGATGAATTAATGATTTTACAGAATTCCTGACTTGATTCAAGTAATTTTAAGAAGATAGTTGATAGAAAGTTTAAAACTTGCTTTCAGATCTGTTCATTTTGAAAGTTTTTCTTTTTTAAGGTTTATTAAATTTTTTCAATAATTTATTTTTTATTCATTTTATATCCCAATTGCAGCCCCCCACCCTGCTTTCTTCCCAGTCCTGCCCTTACAACCCCCCCTCAATACCCCCTCTCCTTCCCCTCAGAAAAGGGGATTCCCCCTTGGGTAAAATCCTGCTGTAACTCCCTTTTGTGCAACATTTTATCTGTTCTTTAATGAGGTAATTCTTTTCCTTACATAGATAATTTTGTCTTCGGGGATATAAAAGAACTAAAGGAAAAAAAAAAGTAGTTAGAGCCTGTTTGTTAGAGCTTTTCTCTATCCATCAACTGTGTATATGTATATGTGTGCATCTAAAATGCTTAGAGCTTATTTGCTAGAGCTTTGCTGTATCCACCAAATATGTATGTAAGATGGTTGGAGCTTTCTCCATCTACTAAATACGTGTCTGTCTGTCTGTATGTATATATGTATGTATAAGATGGTTGGAGCTTTCTCCATCTACTAAATACGTGTCTGTCTGTCTGTATGTATATGTGTATGTATAAGATGGTTGGAACCTGCTTTGCTTCAGCCAGTGTGTGTGTTTGTGTGTGTGTGTGTTCATGCACACATGTATGCGCACACATGATTTTTCTTTTCTACTTCTTTTTTTTTTTTTGGTTTTTGGAGACAGGGTTTCTCTGTGTAGCCCTGGCTGTCCTGGACTCACTCTGTAGACCAGGCTGGCCTCGAACTCAGAAATCCACCTGCCTCTGCCTCCCAGGTGCTGGGATTAAAGGCGTGCGCCACCACTGCCCAGCTTTTTTCTACTTCTTTTCTCTGATCGCTGGCCACCATCAATGGCAACTTCACCTGTCCATTCTCAGTAGCAGCTTAAGCTGGTTGCCACCAGCTCTTTCTCTTTCTTTTCTCCAGTTGCGGGCGGCCATCAGTAAAAGCTCACACCTGGCGCCATCAATAGAGGCTCACGCCTGGCGCCGTCAGTAGAGGCTCTGGCGCCATCAGTAGAGGCTCATGTCTGGTGCTGTCAACACCAGTTTTTCCTCCTCCCTTTCTCCTTTTAATCTTTTGCCTCTACCAGTGGAGCCCCATTGATTGCTATCAACATGGACCCCAACTGATGACTCCACACTTGCTACCTCAGTTTACCCTGTGGTGTCAGAGCTGGTCTTCAACAGATGAGTGTTCCAAAGAGCTAAAGAGGAATTTTGCTTTATGAGCCAGCATATAGTACAAAGCAGAAAGGAAGTAAAGAGTGTGGCTCCTTTCAAAGTTGGCTTCCCTGCAGAGTTAAAACACAGATATTTTGTGACCCTCCTACAGCTGAGGGCTGATTCTTCAGACCGGGCCTTGCCAGATAGCCACTCTGCCCACCTCCTGCTAATTGCCACGCCTCTCTCCAAGTTCCAGTCACGCCAGAAGTCCCGCCTCCAGAGACTGAAGATGAAGCTGCTGATTGGGCCAAGTTGCTGACGAACTTGGGGAAGGGTTTTTGCTTTACCTATCTACCTGTTTGCTTGTAACAAAGAGAATTCAATGAATGATGGCGGACTGAAAACACACCATGTGTTGGTCTAATTTTTTCAAATCCTTCCCGCATTTCCGGTAGCCCAAATTATTCGGGCCTTGACCCCCATTCCAGAAAACCCATTCATATGAGTGGCAGCTACAATATTTTAGAAATTACACTAACTCTGGTAGCTTTGAGTTTCCTGTACTAGAAAACTGTTGAATCGCGTGACACATAGCACAGCTGATTCTTTCCTGCTTTGGTCTCTTAAATACAAGTGTCTAAGAACGTCATTCATAGGATTTGTTTAAGGATCCTCCCACTTCATACTTCCCCTTAGGTCATCAGTGCTGCCCTTGTTCACCATCATGCTGGGATTTTATTCCCAACCCGACATTTTCTGTTTGCTGTGTCCATCATTCCAGCTGCATGAAATTCCAGCTGCACAGAATTCCAGCTGCACAGAATTCCAGCTACACAGATAGCTCATTTAGTTCATTCCAGCACATGGCTACATGTGGATGCCTGAAGTGCGTTGAAGGAAAACACACTCTAGAGAGACTATTACTGTGCACATGAGGAGGAGCCCAAGAGTGTGAAGTAAACCCCTGAGCTTGATCCCCATGATCAAATCAGTTAAAATCAAACCCGTCAAAGAATGAGCCAGGCAAGGAATCTATACATTTTAACCATGCAGAAAATTAGATCCATTTTATCACAGACAACAAAGGTCTTAGCAACTGTGTAGAGTTTGCTTCATCCAGTAGGTGGCAATTTACCATCCAGTATCAGGTAACTGTTTTAAATTAAGGCAAGGTAAAAAACAAATGATTGTAGAAGTGTTTCT
This sequence comes from Mastomys coucha, assembly GCF_008632895.1. Lineage (NCBI taxonomy): Eukaryota > Metazoa > Chordata > Mammalia > Rodentia > Muridae > Mastomys > Mastomys coucha. The sequence goes on from NW_022196904.1 coordinate 190,241,302, forward strand.
GCATAAAGGATTCAATAGCACAATTTTAATTAATTAGTTAATTAATTAACATCTCAAGTGCTGCTCCTTCCCAGTCCTTCCCTCACTGAGCTCAATCCACATCCCCTTCTCTGAGAGGGTGGGCCCCACCACTCCTCACACCTCCCCTCACATCCCCCCTCACACTTGCCCTCATCAAGTCTCTGTCAATTAGATGCATCCTCTCCCACTGAGACAGACAAGGCAGCCCAGTTGGGAGGCAGATAGTACAGTCAGGGGACAGCTTTAGGGATAGTCCTCTCTCTGATTGAACAGTAGAATTAAGATGCTGTTAACATTAGCCACAAGGTACCCTAACAAATCCCTTAGGCCATGTGAAGACCTAGGCTGTGCATGGCTGATAGGTGTCACAGATGCTTATTGGGTTTCTGTGATGGAACAATTGTTCTTCCTTTTCTTCCTTTCTCTCTTTCTTTCTCCCTTCCTTCTTTCATTCCTTCCTTCCTTCCCTCCTTCTTTTCTTCTTCATCATCCTCATCCTCATCATCTATATAGATTACTATGCAACCTTAGTTCTTAATTTCAGTAGCATATACCCACTGTGTGTATATAGTGACAAGTTTCCTAAAGATGCCTTTGTAGGTAAATTTGAATGCAACGGATCTAAAACCAAAATAATCTTGGGCTATCTAAGTGTTGTTCTGAATAGGGTGGTCTATTGCTTTGCTTTGTGCATGAATGGGCATTCTTATTATCAAAGCTGTCATAGAATTACCTTCTAGATCCATGACCATGCTGCTGTCACAGGATTACCTTCTAGATCCATGACCACACTTCTTTAACCACCTTGATGCCGAGGTTATAAAACTCATATATAGCATGGCTCTTAGTATTTTTTTGTGTCAGTTGTAAATAGAGGTGTCTTCTTAATTCTCATTCAAATAGTTCACTAATTTTTAAAATGTAAATTTTGTACCCAGAAGTTTTACTGGTTCTTTATATAGGACCTTTTTGTGCAGCATTTAGAGGTTGCTATGTATAGGATCGTGCCGTCTACACAAAGGGACAATCTGGCTGCTCTCTTTCTAATCCAGACATGCACTTTTCTTACTACTGGCTGCTAGGTCTGGCCAGAGCGTCTAGTTTTATATTGGATAGATGTCATGAAAGCAGAGAGCTCTCACTTCTTACAGACCTTGGGATCAGATCTTTAAACTTTTCCTCAGTCAGTATCATGCTGGCCTATAATAATGGCCATGCATGAATTTCTCAGTGTTGATGAGATAGTCTCAGACTACATCACATTAGGCCACAAAAAGCCTTAAAAATTTAGGAAGAATGAAATCATTCCAATTATCTTTTCTGACCACAATGGCATAAAACTATAAACCGGCAGCAAGAAATTCGGCAACTTTCTTGATATGTGGAAATTAACCAGCATGGTTCATTGAAAAGAACCAAAGGGAAATTAATTTTTTTCAGATAAATGATAAAGGAAACACTGCAAATAACAATGTAATTTTTATTATATTATTGTCTTTGAAACAGTGCTGCCTCATAGGACATAGAAAAGGAGTTATAAGGGCTGTTTACAGTGTAAATGTCTACATTAAAGATGTATCATGGACAACCTAATAATGTACCAGAAAGCGAGAAAACCAAGAACACAGCAAACCCTAAATGATTAGAAGGATGGAAATAGTAAGGATAAAGGAAGATATAGGTGAAACGGAGAGTAAAGAAAAATTTAAGAGCAAGAACACAAGGAGCCACTTGATAAAGAGAAAGTAAAATTACAGAGCTTTGTTTAGAATGAGAGACATGGATGAGAACAGACCATGTTGAAAAGGGAGATGTTTCCTCGGGTGCTTCAGAAATACAAAGCACTGTAAGAGGCAACTATAAAAATAACAGACCAAAAAGCTCATGGTCTAAGGTAAGCAGTGAACTCTGGGGCCATACAATGTGCCAGAACTGAGCAATAAAGAAATCAAACATTTGAGCAGGAAATCAAATGTGAGGAATCAAACAATGAGCCAGGAAATGGAATTAACCATAAGCAGAGATGTCCAATCAAAGAAAAGACTAGGACCATGAAAGTTCTGTGCTGAGACATTAAAACTTACAAACCCTTCAAGAGGAGGAATGACTTCCCAAGGTGATTGATTACCTTAACTGGAAATTTGTTCTGGAATCAACTAACTGAGAAGTCTGTAGGCAGCAGTTTTCAACCTGTGAGATCAGGACTCCTTTGGCAAACCTCTAAAGATATTTACATTATCTCCAAAGATATTTACATTATGATTCAAAATAGCAGCAAAATTACAGTTATAAAGAAGCTGCAGCAATAATTTTATGGTTGGGGGTCATCAGAACATGAGGAACTGTAATAAATAAAGGTCTCAGCATTAGGAAGGTTGGGAACTAGTGCTCTAGGCAGAACTGTGAAGGCATTTCTAGGAAGGACTGAGGCACTCCTCAAACTAGGGTAGTACCTTCTGGAATGGGTCAATTATGTCATGGTGTGTTGGGTGCAGTCCCCCACTGAAACATATGACAAACCCATTTTTACATTTCCAAAGTGTCTAGTATTACATTCCTATCAAGCAGTGCTTATTAAGAAAATACAGACCAGGGAAAAGGGGAAATTAGATTTTAAGAACAGTGACAGGACCATCCACATAGTGCACCTGACTGTCTGGCAGACTGTCTAGAGGACAGACAAGGGGGCAGCTAGAAAACAACTGCCCTGTGGTCCAGGAAAAGGGCTCAGCTGGGAAAGATGCCTGCTGCCAAATCTGAGAAACAAAGCTTGATCCCTAGAATCTACATGGTGGAAAATAAAACAAAATAATCTGTATACTGACTTACACACATGTGCTGTGGCATGCAAATACCTACACATGTATGCATACAGATAAACCAGATACATTTTTTAAAAAAAAGTAAATGTGTTTTTCCAACATAAACAACATGTGTAAATTATAATATATTAAATGATGATCTTTGTAACCAAAAATGCATTCAAAATCATCATATACAAGGTTTTGAAGAAAAAAACATATTTCCCCAGTAGACACTATCCTGATAGGTCTTACAATATGTAAACATGCCCTAGATATATCTGTGAAATATCACACTGCTCAAAGGTTATCCTCATAATTATGCTATCCAGCTTTCAAAACTGTGTGACTCTGGACATGTGGAGACACAGGAAGTCAGGATTCAGATATGAATATGGTGTTTGTATGATTCCTTGTTGGGATGACTACAACACTGATGACTTCAATTAATTTTTTTTTTAGAACTAAAACAAATATTTTCTGATTCTAGCAAAAAGAAGTAAATGTGTTTTTGAAAATCTATTGTGATGGCCTAGATGAGAAATAATTGCCATATTCAATTTCAGGGGTTTTCCGTGTTTACTAAAATTGGCGTTTGAGCAGTGAAGAGGGATATTTGGCTGCAGCAAAACTATGTTCTCAAAACAGACAAACAAACAGAAAACCGTGAACGCAAATTTGCTTTCTATTCTAAAACCACCTCTGCACTCACTCCTGAGCACTCCTCAGCTCAACTCTGTACTAATGCAACCCAAGAACACTGGCCTTCTGTGTGCTGACACAAGTCTGCTGAAGTCACTAGGAGAAGTGCCTATCTCCAGAGTAAGTCTGCTACTAACCATGAACCCACAGTGTAAGCTCTCTGAACTTCACATCTTCATAAGAAAACAGCCAGACCTCCCACAGAGATGAACTGGATTAGATTCCAAAGTGCATACTCATGGAAACTTCGATAAAACAGGCATGGTTATTTCTTTTATCTGATGTGATAATCGGATAATTGACTGTCACTTCATCTTCAGAGGCTGAAGCCCTAGTGTTTAGTGATTCTGAAGATTCAGAGCACTAACAACCTTCTGTAGGATCAGAATTTCCTTCTCGGGGAACTCAGGAATCTAAGGCCAACATGTCCTCCTTCCCATGGACAGCCTTGGCCGTGGCAGAACTAGATAAGAGGGCTAAGACAGGCTCTCTGAAGGCTGGGCCCCTGTGCTGGTTATCTAGCCACACAGCTGTCTCAAGCCTTTTATTTTCCCTCACCTGAAGTTGGGTATCACAAAGCTGCCAGAATCAGGATGTTGTGTAAGGGAAGGCTTACCCCCTGTGCAAACAGAGCTGTTTGATCAGGACCTTCATGATACACTAGAATAGGCACTTACTCCTATGGACATAACTGTGTGCTCAGTGTAAGTTGAGTGACTGAGTAAATGCTACAGAGCTGCAGAGCTTTCACGTTTTGAGTTTGGGCTCCTGTTTAATTGAGCAAGTGGCTATGAAGAGACCATTTGGAATTATTTGCCATGAGATGGTGTAGGGAAATGTTATTAGAGCCAGTATGTAAAACACTTTGCTTCTCAGGTTCATTCTTTCTTGGCTTGCTCATTTATTCAACAGTGACTAGAGGGCCTGCCATGTAGCAAGCACTCAGATAAATCATGTTCATCTGTGTCAATGTGTTCTAGATAACTCTGTCCTTTATTTATAATTACAGATAATTTCTATGTCTTTATGGCCTAGCACCCAGTGTGATGGATCTTAAATGAGGAAAGTGCTAAGAGGAAAGCCTTGGGTGGCAACCGAAGGAGAGCTGGAGAAGTCACCTGTGGGAGAATACAGCACAGAGACTCAGAACAGGGTGGGGATGAGCCAACATTCCCACTGTAGGATTCTGTCCCTGTGCCTTGTTTTCATGTTTCCTTTGCCAAACTTTCTAGGTACATACACACATACACACACACATATATACATACACACACACACCATATACATATACACATACTGCACACATATGTACACAATACACACACTGCAACACACACACACACACACACAAATAATTTTACAATTTTATTTTAGGGCCTGGAGATATGGCCCAGATCTTAAGAGTATTAGCTGCTCTTCCAGAGGACTTAGGTTCAGTCCCAATATCTGTATTGTGTCTAACAACTGTCTTTAAGTTCAGGAGGCTCTAGCCTTCACAGACACTGCATACCCATGGTACACAGACATACATGCAGGCAAAACACCTATGCATGTAAAATAAAAATAAGTAAAGCTTAAAAGAAACTTAGCTTCATTTTAACTAACCTGTCAGAAATTGAAAACATCCAGTTGTTTTCTATCAGATGTCTTCTTAGGACAAATTCCCGGATCACTTTCCCCAAAGCTTTCTACTTTTCCTCACTTTGTCACTCTTCTATTGCTATAAAGAGACACCACTGGTCAAGGCAACTCTTATGTAGGACAGCATTTAAATTGGGACTTGTTTACAGCTTTAAATGTTTCATCCATCATTATCATTGTGGGGAGCATGACAATACACAGGTGCTAAAGAATTAGCTGAGAACTACTGGCCTGATCACTGGCTGAGAGAACTCACTCCTAACTGATATACTTCCTTGAAGTAAGCCATACCTCCCAATCCTTTTCAAGTAGTGACATTCCCTGATGACTAAGAATTCAAATATCTGAGCCTACAATGGACCATCCTTATTCAAACCACCACACTCTGACTTATACATTCCCTCAATGACAGGCTCACTAACTACTCCTCTGTGTTCTAAGTAATTCATAGGATTCCCTTCATTTCTTATTTGTTCCTTGTGCATGTTATTCTTGAGAAATCGTCAAGTACTTTGAACTATCAAAAGCCACCACTTACCTTTCTAGAGGGTATGTGCACTCTGAAGGATGCTCTCTCTTTTCTGTGTTTGAAAGGATGAAAAGGTAACAGAAAAACCATGTGTGCTGGTTCATGTGATTATTCAAGTCTGTGGGAACTGGCCATACACTAGGAGTCCTGTATGTCAAACTATAAAATAAGAAGGGGTAAGAAGAGCCTTCTCTACGGTCAGAAGACAAATACTGTATTTCTTTTTCATAAGCAGAACCTAGTTTCCAATAGAAATGTGTACCTGGTGGTAGTAACTTTAATAGAAGCAACAAATCTAGAAAGGAGCCTTTGTAAAGGTTAAATGAATGTGTTCTAAGAAGAAGAGGGAAAACGGTATAAAACATAGAACACTAAAGTACAAGTTGGAAATGGGAGGTTAAGGAGGGTAGGGAAATGGGAGGTGTGGGAGAGAGGGATCTACCAAAGCACGTATGTAAATACAGTTGGAAGCTAATTTTTAAATTGCTAAAGTAATTAATTTTTTTAGAAGAGTGGTTCTGAGCAGTGCACCGCACACCGGTGGAGAACATTCCATATCTAGCACTTTCTCGTCTTCCCACGAACACCTTGGAACACCCAGCCTCCTGTACCAACCTGGGCTTATCTGAGATTAAAATTACAAGTGCGTCCTTGGAGCCTCTCTCTCTTCTCGAGCCACTTTTCCATGACACTGCTTGGGAAGATAAGGCTTGCCTATAAAAGGGCATCTCAGTGTTCCCTTGTCGTCCGTAGAACCTGATGGATCTGCCACGGTGAGTCAGGAACTGATTTAGAGACTCACTTGCTAGACTGCACCCATTCCGCCCCTCCAACCCCCCAAAGTCTGATTGAACGAGGATTATGGCAATCTTGTTTTTCACCAGACTCAGCCATGTTTTTGCCTCTGTGCAGATGATGATGCTGTGGACATTTGCAGTGCTGCTGGGAGCAGTAGCTGGTAAGAAAAGATATGTGTAGAGATGGGAGAGGTCTTCCCAAGGCTGTGACAGCCAAGTGCAAGCCATGGTGAGGATAAGGAGTCAAGTGGGTTTGATGGAGTCAGATCATAAGCACTTAGGCTATGTGGTCAGAGAAAACCCCCATGGCCTGGTCAAGTGGATCACAAACACTCAAATACATCAGATGAGCATAAATGTGTAATACGCCTATTTTCATTTTTTTTTCTCAAAAATATTCTGATAAACATTTGATTTTTAACATTGTTTACCTTCAGAGACCAGCAATCCTAACTTGGATCCAAGGAAAGGGTTTCAAACCCTTTCCATCAACTAACTTTATGACCCTAACAATAATCTAATCCTTACCCTTCTGAGCTTTGGTGTCTTGATCTGTGAAATATAAATAATGAAATCTCTCTCAAGATAACAGCGATGCTTAAGGTGAAGTAAACCACGCTATCCAGAATCAGGTACAGAGTAATATTTAGAGAGCACATTCCTCCACAGATGTTATTACTCTTACGTGACCATTAATCTGGTCTTAATCCTTCTCCAGACTTCCTTCATAGACTAGTATGCCAGCCTACAGCTGGGTTAAATCCTAGATGTTTTATTTGTGAGTGATTTCTTCATCACAGGAATCCAGGATGGCCCTTAAACATATGTAGGGAAGATGGAGACACAAAGTTTGGCTCTGGAATGAAACTTAACATCTCCACCTTAAGTACAAAGTCAAATGATGACTGCTTATAGTTGAGAACCTACATACACATAGAAACTGTCAGAAACAGGACACAGGCTCTTTGATTTCTGAGTATTAGTAGTCAAACAGTTTAATTGAGAGGCTGGAATGGATGAGTCCCTCCATGGAGCTGGGCAGAGACACCATGTTCCCTGAGGCAGAAGTGAGGACCAGCAGGTTGTCTGCAGCAGAAGAGTTATCCCTGAGACTGATGTGAGGAGGGGAGTGCTTGGGAAAGCAGAGGAAGGAAATCTGCCACAAGGTGAAATTTAATTTATATTTCACTTGAGAGACAATTAAAAGAACATTCTGGTTAAACTAACATCCTTGAAACACTGGGTGGTTTTAGGACAAGAACTCTGCTGCTTCACTGACAACTCTAAATGGAGGAAGTTTGGGAAGACCTCTCAGAGTATTGCCCTGGTCTCTAAAAGTGATCAGCACCTGCTTCTCCTATACACTCATAAGAACCACAATTGTGACCAAGTAAGAAGACTCATGAATTTTTAGGGCTTGGCTCCATCTTTTATATTATAAGGACACATTTAGACTTTTTTTTATGCTTCTGTAAAAGAATACTACAGACAGTAAGTTAATTAAAATGTGAAGGTTATTTAGCTCACAGATGTAGAAGAAGGAGAATCTAGGATCAAAGGTGCAGTCTCTCAAGGCCCCTGGCTGGGCGCTTTCATACCACACCACAGTATAGCGAACCACATTGCGTGGTGGGAAGCATGTAACACAGAGATGAGGAAGAGTAGATTAAGGTACTATGGAGCAACAAATTTGAAATTTTGCTTTCTTTAGAAAACATTCAAATATTATGAGAATGTGTTTTCGTTTTGATCCCAGGTTTGGGATATGGGGCTGCTTTAGACTGTCCATAGCAGCTGACTATGATTTGTCTCGTTCTCTGGTGGGCGTGATTTTACCAGCTGCAGATAGTTTCTGTGATTTTGTGACATTTGGAATTCTGGGAGTTTCTCAGAGTATATAAATGCTAGGGCCCTGAGAGGCAGGGAAGGTTGGTGTTGCTGTTGCTAGCTGTTGTTGGCCACAATTTGTTAAGTAGGTATGCACAAACAAGAAAGAAGAAGAAATTGGATATCCTGACTGTGAAGATCAAACTTGCCCTGACTCCATGCCCCTAATCAGCAGGAGGGAGTCTAACAATGTCCTGTCTAGCCTTTTTTGTCTCCTGTCTAGTGTTGGGTTGGGAGGGTGGAGAAGGCTGGAGAAAGATGGAATAAAAGAAGAACCCACAAAATCTTAAGAAGACCGGCTACAGCATTGTTTTATAAGGAGCCTACTCTTGCATTTTGCCACCCCAATTTTCTAATGGTAGCAATAATCTTCTCATGAGGACACAGTCCCTGGGACCTAATCACCATTAACAGCTCTCCTTCTTAACATCATGTCAGTGGTAATAAAATTTTCAGCTATTCAAACCATGTCAATAATTCCATCCTAACTTCTACAAATTCATGCCCTTCTCCCATATACAACATACCCGGTTCTTCCCTGGTAGCCCTATTTTAACACATTCCTGAATTCACTCCAAACCCAGAGCTCAAAGCCTGATCAAAATCAGATGTAGGTAAGATTCAAGGCATGATTCACCCTCAGACAAAGTCCTTCAGTTCTGAGCCTGTGAGAGTAAAAGAAGATGTCTACTTGCAAAGTCCATTTATGGGATAGGTATAGAACAGATGTTTCTGTTCCAAACAGAAGAAATATGCCCAGAAAAAAAAAGACTAACTACCTCCAAGTAAACTCAAAAACAACTTGTGCTCTACAAACCACCTCCAGAACATTCTAGAGTAAGGGCAGGGCTTCCAATTGTTCTTACTGTTTTGAGGGCTCAATCCATACAGAAGCTTGAGTAGGCTTGGGCCTCACACCTACACATCTTCTGGGCTGGTGTGAATGTGCTGGCAGTTCTGAGGTCTCAGGGACTCAGGTTTCAGCCATTGTCCTAGTGGAGGTTCTCTGTAGGGTATAACAGAGACATGTTCTCTACAGAGACATACCATAACGACAGACATATAATATGTCTTCATCCCCAGACTATCCCAGCTGTCTCACATGTCTACATGACAGTTTATGCCTCCCAGCTCTTGCTTTCTGTAAGCCTGAGGAGAATATTACATGTGTATCATGAGCCACACATGAGCTCCTATATAAACCTCTGAGACTTAGTGCAGCTTATATTAACAAGACCATGATGGTGGTCTAGGTCCTCCTCTTGTAATCATTTGGTCCTTGTAGGGCTCTTGTCCTGTGAAATGAGAACCAGCCTCCAAAACCTTGAGAATGTCTGCGACTCTTTCTCACTGGGCACAGGCCTGTGCTCTCCTAACGCCAGGCTTTATCTCTTTAAATGCCCAGGCTGCATGTTTTCCCAGTCTCTCTGTTTTGCTTCACTGTTATAACTTCTACCTTGAAATTATATATTTTCTTTCATACACTTATGCAGTGAAAAGCATCCATGTAGAAGCCTAAACACTTTGCTTCCTTGATATTTCATATGCCAAATAGTTGCTTTCAAGCTCTGTAATTTATAAAATCCTAAAACATGAACACAATCCAGCTAAGTTCTTCGTAACAATGAAAGGGAGATGGTCTTCTCTCTGTTTGTTGTGCACCGCTCTTCATATCTATTTGATGCCTCATGAAAATGAACTTTCTGCCGACGTTTCTATCAGTGCACTGATCACAATCTTTTAGCAATCTCTAAAAAGATGTCACGTCTTTCCCGAAGTTATTACCTTCTTTCAGAGTTCTCACTAATGCTATCCTGATGCTCCATTCTTGCTAAAATGGGGTTATTTTGAGTTTGCTTCTCTGTACTAAGTTCTAAGGCAGCACCCACATTTTAGGTGGTTATTGTAACAACCCTACTCCTGGCCAATTTCCTGTCTTAGTCATTTTGAAGGGGGAAGGAGGAGAGTGGTATAATAGCATCATTAATTTGGTGAGTTATGAAATATATACATTTATTTGGCTCAAAGTTCTGGTGTCTAGGGAGCCCATTATTCAACATGTGAGCTGGTGAAAGTCTTCCTATTGCATCCCAAAAGAGGGAGGAGAGAGAGGGACTGGGGTTGGGGGGGAAAGAGAGAGGAAGACAGAGAGGGGTGGGGCAGGAGGGTGTGAATGTATCCTTTTATCAGATGCTAGTCCCCACAATACCTAAACAACCCTACAATTCACTTATAATAGCTGTGCACAATCACCTTCTAAAGGTCCCACCTCCTCTTATCATCAAAATGGCAGATGGAAGTCATCTACTTCCAAAATGGTCTTCAAGTCATAGTAGAAAATAAGTCTTCTGAGGATAAGCAATCAGATGGTAAAATCTGCATTTTTGTTGATTTTCAAAGGAAGTTCTATTTAACTTGTTTATAAATGTTCTAGTATATTATACTCCTTCCATATTGTTTCATATTTCCCATTAGTATGTATAATACACATGCATGCACACACACGCACACACACATATACACATACACACACACATGCACATACAAACACATATTGCCTCAGAGGACATAGATTTAGGACAAAACAGATATGTATCTGAGTATACATACCACACACACACACATACACACACATACACACACACATACACACGCATACACACACACACATACACACACACACCTACACACACACACATACACACACCTACACACACACATACACACACACACACACATACACACACATACACACACACACACACATACACACACATACACACACATACACACACACATACACACACATACACACACATACACACACACATACGCACATACACACATACACACACACATACGCACATACACACGCACATACACACATACACACACATACACACACATACACACATACATACACACACACGCACATACACACACATACACACACATACACACACACATACACACTTACACACACACATACACACACACATACACACAAATACACACACACATACACACAAACACACATACACACAAACACACACACACGCACACATGCACACACACACATACACACACACATACACACACATACACACACATACACAGACACACATACACACACATACACACACACATACACACACATACACAGACACACATACACACACATACACACATACACACACATACACACACATACACAGACACACATACACACACATACACACACACATACACACACACACATACACACACACATACACACACACATACACACACACACCTACACACACACACATACACACGCACACATACACACACATACACACACACATACACACACATACACACACATACACACACATACACACACA
>NW_022196904.1:190253464-190257297 GCF_008632895.1 Mastomys coucha
CACACACATACACACACATACACACACACATACACACACATACACACACACATACACACACACGCACACACACATACGCACATACACACACATACACACATACACACGCACATACACACATACACACACATACACACACGCACACACACACATACGCACATACACACACATACACACACATACACAGACACACATACACACACATACACACACATACACACATACACACACACATACACACACACATACACACACATACACACACATACACACCAACACACATACACACAAACACACACACACGCACACACGCACACACACACATACACACACCCATACACATACACACACATACACACACACACACACACAAACAGCTTCTACTATGTGCAGAAAAGAGCCTCATTATCAATATTATAGTGGCCATATAACCTCAAATTAAGCAGCTATGCAATTTTTGTATCAACTTAAAAGCACCAACTTGATGGTTTAGCTACAATGTGAGAATTCTTACTTTCAAGGATCTCAAATTCCAAGTCTCTGCCTACCTGCCACCTACCAGAAGAAAATTGACCAAAAATACTTTTGCAAACTAGCAATCACTATATATCAAGGATCAGCATCAAGTATTGGTAGGGCCAATTCCAAAACAAATAGAAAAACCCGATTTTTTTTGTTTGTTTGTTTTCTGTTTTGTTTTTCGAGATGAGACAGGGTTTCTCAGTATAACCCTGGCTGTCTTGCAACTCACTCTATAGACCAGGCTGGCCTCAAACTCCAATCCACCCACCTCTGCCTCCCAAGTGCTGGGATTAAAGGTATGTGCCACCAGTGCCGGGCTCAAAAACCTGCTTCTTAATTCAGGAATTCACAGACTCCAGACAATTGTCTGATATCTGTGAAGCGAGGGCAGGTACTTACCTAAAGGGGGCAGTCACAGAAGAGAACTGTCCCTTCACTGAGAGTGTTGGTCCCCACAACACTGAGAAGCCTCTGAGGCATGCTGAACCTGGACTGTCACAGAAGAGGGAGGAGGAGGTGGACACAGGGCGACACTGAGGTTGGTGGGTGACCCAGGCAGTAGTCAATCATTTGACTACACATCCAGGGACAATTCTGGCTTTTACAGGAGAAGCTGCCACACATGTGTGTCCAGGGAGAACACGATGCTATTTATTCCCTAGCCTTGAAATTTCCATATGAAGACCTAAGGGACTCCATTCACACAAACTTCTTTTGATTTTTACTATGTGCCCTGATGAGCTCTAGTAGCCATATCAAGAAATACTGTGGGAGTTTTCATGGCTGCCTTTTGATATTTTTGAAAAAAAAAAATCTATTTCCCTTAATTTGTCTCTGGCTCTGTTCCCAGTGATAATGAACACTGAAAAGATAGAATGTTTCCTTAGTGACTGAGAACAGTATAGTTGACTTAGTTATTCATGGATGCCAGGACATAGATGGCCAATAGTGCTCTCCTGTGAGATAAATTCGATGATGCGCAGAACAATATGCTGACCCAAAGCCAGACTAGACTTCCAGCATGGAAAAGCTTGCTCTGATCCTCTACTCTGTCTTCCTGTAGAAGAGATTCTTTTTATTTTTACTGAGCACCCACTGTGTGCCAAGAAATATTGTAGACCCTGAGGACACACCAGTGAGAGAAATGAGCAGTGTTCTCGAGAGCTTTCTAGTAAGGCACAGTGGGTTCTTAAGACATGGGGACACTCTAAGGAGATGACTCACCATACCACATCGCCTACATTTTTAAAAATAACAATGGCTATACCTCTGCTGTAGTTGGCATCTCAATAATGCAGTTCCCATGGGGGCCATGCCTCTGGTCTGGAATCAGTGACAGACCCAAAGAAAATTCTATACCCATTGCTAGGAGTTCTGTTAATAACTTTTGGATTAAAAAAATACATCTGTGATATTGTTCAGGCAAAGGAGAGAATTTACCAAGTCTTTAAATGTGTGAATAACAAATAAAGAATGTAAATAAAGATTACTTATATTCTTGTGTACCTTTCCCTTCAGAATATTTTCCAGGTGGCAAATGCAAATTGCATCTATGTGGACTTAGAAGGTGGCTCTTAAACTGGATACACTCAGGTTTCGCAGGACTTCCAAATCGTAGGTGCAGAAATTGTATATTCTGTTAGGGCCCTTCAAGTAAATACTTCCTGATTACTTAATAACACACACCTTTTCCTTCTCAGTTCTCTTACCAAAAGAAAACTGTAGCTGTGAGAATTTCCTATTTCAACATATTTTAAAGCTGATACATAAAAATAGGATATATTCAATGAGTACCATGTAGTGTTTTCACACCGTTTATGCTTTGTTGTGTTCAAATCAAGGTAAATACATGTGTCCAGGGTGAAGCTATCCATTAGCATTTCTGGCTTTTGAAACATTTATGTTTTATACCCTATGCTCACCTCACTGGGTGATCCCATCCTGGAAGTTCTACCCTGTTCCTTGCTTAGTGCCCTCCAACCAACAGTTTCCCATTTCTCTGCCTTTATGCTTTCCAGACTCTAGTGTTCACAGATCCATCCCTCCGATTCTACACCATTACCTTCCTTATGCTTCACACATAAGTTGTTAAGATCATGTGATACTTATCCATCTATGCCTAACTTGACACGGGTCTATCCATGTTCTTGCAAATGACAGAATGCCATCATTGTCATGGCCAAGTCATGTTCCAATGTGTATATGTGTCATGTTTTCTTTATTTGTCAATCAGTGGATTTACACTCAGGGTGCCTCCACTTCCTGGTTGTTACACGTAATGCTGTGTGACATTAGGAGCCCAGATGTCCTTTGCCATCCTCAATGGTAGGGTTGTTGAGTCACGGAATACTTCTGTTTAACTTTGAGGATGCTTCTTGGAGCTTTCCACAATGACCACACAGCTTCATGCTCTTCCTCACTAGGGCTCTTTCTCTCCGAATCCTTGTCAGCATATAGCATCTTTGGTCTTTCTTCCACTAACTATTCTTAGTGAAAACAGGTGATAGCTGGCCATGGTGTTGATTTGTACTTTGCTGTTGGATGTTTTTTTCATATGCCCATCGGTTCTCTGTGTTTTGAGAAATGTCTCTTTGGGTGTATTGCCCAAGTATAAAATCAGACCATTCCCATTTTGCTATTGAGTTATTTGAGCACCTCTTCAGCATTAGATATTACCTCCTTGTTGATTTTTGGGTTTGAAAATATCTTCTCTCATTCTGTATGTCTCCTCACAGTGTGTTATGGAGCCCTTTGCTATGCAGAAACTTTTAAAATCGACATTATTCATTTTTCCATTTTTGCTTTTGTTTTCTGTGATTTGGGGGTCATGTCAAAAATAATTCTTGCTTAGACTGCTACCCCGTAGCAAGTATAACAATTGACAAAGACATTCTTTGCCTTTGTGGAAGACATGGCCTCCCATCTCATTGAAAACAATGTAAAGCAATCTTGATGTGGGTTAGCCTATAAACTTACCTAAGCCCAGAAAGTTGTTTTTCTTACTTTATTTAAGAGAATTTACAAGCTCTATTTGTTCTAGTTTTATTGGTTATTAGACATGATAATATTGATCTCAGGATTAAGCTAGCTACATTTTTTTTTAAAGCACAAAATCTTAAAGCTAACCTGACTGTGTAGCCTAAGACAGAAAATGTTAGCCCTGAATTGGAATTGATAGTACCTTTCACTGTGCGTTGCCATCTTGGGGTAGCAGCTGTCCCTCACTGGATACAATAGAAGAGTAAAGTTTCTCCATAAGCCTATTTTTTTTTTCAATTCTTTTTTTTTTCTTTTAGATATTTTCTTTATTT
>NW_022196904.1:190257912-190271556 GCF_008632895.1 Mastomys coucha
GTTCCCCCTTTTAAGAAGGAATGAAATGTCCACCTTTTGGTCTTCCTTCTTCTTGAGTTCCTTGTGGGCTGAAGAGATGGCTCAGCCGTTAAAGGCTAGGCTCACAATCCATAAGCCTATTTTTAAGAGCACTGGTCAGTTTCTTTCTGTGAGTTTTCAAGTCTTCAGAGAAGAATTCGTGTCACACAGCAAATGCCTGTGGAGAATAATTGTACTCATGTAAAAACTAGGACTGGCAAAGAGACATGTTGTTCCAGGTGTGGGTGCATACCTTTAATAAAGAGGCAAAGGCAGAGGCATGAGAGAGAGAAGGGTAGGGAGATGAGGACAGGAGAGACACAGAGGGGAAGATAGAGTCAGGAGAGACACACAGAGGAGAGATGTCTTGGATAATGAAGTCTGACTTCAGATATTCACCCTCCACCATTTACCTCATCACCCACAGTCTGGGCTCCCATGTTGCTGGCAAGGCTGGAAAGAGGTTGAACAGAGCCGTTGGATGAATCACAGGTTGGTCACAACAACAAAAGCTACAAATTAGACCACACCTGCCTCTGTGGGAGTTGAGAGGGAGGCTGGGAGGGAAACTGGAACAGTGTGGTTTCTGGCTTGTCAGACTTGGATGTCATGCCAGCCCTAGTGACTTGCTAACTGACATTTACTCTTGAGTTACAGTGTTCTCTTTAAAACATACAGTTACTGCACCTAAAGAGAGGCTTAGTGACAACCGGAGGCCTTACGCCTTTATTTCCTCCATGCTCGGGTCTTCACAAAAGATGAAGTTCACAAGTATAGTAAATATCACACAGCATTGGCATCTCACCCACAGCTAACATACATGGAACTACCCGAATTCTGTTTCAACAGGGCGCATGAGGACCCTGCGCCTTGTCTGCTGCAGGCATGGGCCACAGGGAAGGGAAGGTTGCTCTCTCGTGTGTGTGTGCTATTTGAAGTGCCTTTTTTCATATGATGACCATTCCAGTGAGGAAGACACCTCTGGTCTTGGACATTTCAAGAACTTAATTCAGCGGGCTGATTCAGCTTAACAGATAAGAGCACATACTTGCAGTGAGACTGAGTTCAGTTCCCAGCACCTATGCCAGGCAGCTCACAACCACCTGTAATTCCAGGTCCAGTGGGATCTATAACCTTTGACCTACAGAGCATAACACACACACACACACACACACACACACACACACACACACACACACGCACATACACACACACACTCACACTTTAAAATGTAGTAAATAAAAATGTAAATGTTTTTAACTACTCTAATTCAGGAACACACTACTAATCTGCATTTATATCTTTCGCTTCTCAAGTTACTTCTCCACTCACTTAATAACATTCAATTATTTTAATCTTAAGCAGTGATGACCTTCAGATCACACGTCATATGGATACAGTTCATAAATGCTTTTGTGCTGTGACCTCCATGAGTTCACACCCATGAGAAGTCTATTTTATACCCTGTATCCTTATTTCAGTGATAATCTTAGAAAAAATGAGACCTGTCACTGATGTCACATCTAACTTCACAGGAACTCATGACTTTGTGGCCTGTAATCACTTAAGAAGTTACAAGTATTATACAGACAGCATTACCAACCTGGCTGGCTTCTGTGGGTTCTCTCATGCCTCATAGAATGATTTCACTTTGGTAAGTAGCTATGTTTCAATGAGTGTGATTCACGGTGCATGATGTCATTCTATGAACCTCATACTTTTATATCCATCTTTAGACACAGAGTTACACTTTAATATGAAATATTCAAGGACTTCAGAGAATTCAGCTTGAAGATGTGATGTCCTGTGTATGAAGCAGATGTGTTTTAGATGTAATGTTAAATGAAGAGTCTGCAGACATCTGAGCTGTGTTGATATGATGATCTGAATGTGGAAAACATCCTTGACTCTTGTGCTTTAAAACTGTGGAGTTATGGTTGGTGGACATTATATAAACTCCCACAGTAGCTGCTGTGTCTTTGAGTCTTTGTTTTGTCTATTATTTTGACACTGAGGTTGGATTCTCATAAGTGCTCTAGAACGCGGCATGCTGGTTAGAACGCGGCATGCTGGTTAGAATGCGGCATGCTGGTTAGAACGCGGCTTGCTGGTTAGAACGCGGCATGCTGGTTAGAACGCCGCATGCTGGTTAGAACGCGGCATGCTGGTTAGAACGCGGCATGCTGGTTGGTGCTGTTGTTTGTAAGACTGACTTTTCTTCCCACTCTTTTTGCAAATCAATATTTGTAACCTGTGTCATTTAATAAAGAAAATTCCATGTGAGCACATCCAGAGACAGTAATGGAAGACTGAAATTCAGCATTCAGCTTTCACTCTTAAATAACTGAATGACTCTAGGAAAACTTGTTACTCCTTCTAAGGCATTTCTCCATCTGTATATGCAAATAATGATGGCTGGCTAAGCGTTTTTGAGAGGGAGTGTTGATGAGATGGTGTATGTTAATTACTTACCCTAAAGCAAAGAATTATTATTTAGTAAATGTTAGTTATTAGGAGAATATGGCACTGTATTCACAGTACAAGTACAGGAAGAATACACAATGGCTGGAAACACCTTATGGTACTCAAGAATGGAGAATAATGATACCCAAGGATGGAGAATAATGATACCCAAGGGTGGAGAGTGGAGGAAACAAATAAATGACAGCATTAGGTCTCACCTGGTTGGTGCAGGGCAGATTCAACAGCATGAAGATTCCTTCCCAGAGCACTTGGCCCTGGTGTGTTGGTCTCACAGATGTCTCTGCCTTGGATCCACTTCTTCAGCATCTAAGAAGTTGTTACTGGGTCAGGTCTCCCTAGTAGACTTGTCAGTGTGTGTTCCATACAGACAGTGCCTTGGGGTACACAGTGGTCCCTTAGCACATGGTCTCTCAGCTACTTTGGGTTTTGAGCCATATCACTGTTTGTCTTACTGATGTTACACTTTTAGCATTTGGAGATGAAATCTAGCACCTGCCTATTCTTTCTAGCTTCAGAAATGCCCCCCTGGGGGCCCTCTGAAGAGCCTCAGATGATGTTAAGGAAAATTGGGAGAGGAGAGAGGAGGGGGAGGGAAGAGGAAGGAGATGGATTTTATTTGCTGCATACTCAAATAGTGATTTGAAGAACATCTACCCTAGTAGACATCAGAGTAGGCCCATTAGAGCATGATTTCAGGGTCCTTGTAAGAGCTTTAGTGAGTCACAGATTGTTTATGACTAGAAGATAAATGGCTTTCTAGCTCACCAGTCTTACATAGACCTCCTTAGCCCAAACCCTAGGTATAATCAGAAAGTACTTTTCAGTAAATAGCTCCCTTGTAGCACACCAGCAAGTTCATAGCATGGCTCGCACAACACACTAGGTCATAATGAACACTAGGTCATAAATGGGGACATCACTGTCACCTTCCAAAGGCATTTGCCCACAACATAGCTGTACACTCTCCCCTCTATCAGCCCTATCATTTTGTCTTATTCAATTCTCCATGTGCCTCTCCTGTGGAGATGCCTCCTGTGGAGGTGTGGAGGGAATGGAGCTGCTTCTGTCTCCCCAGTCCCTTCTTCCCTATCCACCTTTTACCACTATCTCTTGTCCCTGAAGGAGAGGACATTTTCTTCTGACTTCTTCAGTCACCAGCTACATGGTTAAACTCCAACTGTTAACTGGATGATTTTCTCTGCATGTCAGGGAGGCTTCTAAACTGTGAATTTGCAGTCACCTACTAAGAGAAAGCCATGGAAACCTAGGAAGGCCTGCCTTGAGGCTGAATAAACCCATTTTTTTCTACCAGTTGCTGACTGATGCCTCCTCCTACTCTTGATTTGCAGCTTTTCAAAAACAGTCTTTGGAGATATAGCTGCTGCTTCTCACACCTTGAGTTCTATGACAAAGACTCTGGGTTGTATTGTTTTTACAAATATGAATGTATGAATAAATGAATGAAATGAATGAATGAATGCATTCTAACAATTCTTCAGGCAGATGAATGTCTTAGGGTAAAGAAGTCAAGCTAGAGAAGCAAAGAGAAGATAAATACATGTAGGTTGGGATGCTTCCATTGTAACAAGCCATGTAGAATGGTTTACTATTAAGAAAAGAGCATCCTCATTCATCTTTTGCTTGCCCTAGGACAAAGCTTCTTCTGCCCAAGTGGAGGATGCCCTCAGATGGATCCTTATGTTGACAGAAAGGCATTATTGGAGAACAAGAAGAGTCAGCCAGAACTTTTGCATAAACACTGGGGATACCAGTAATTTTGCTCATAAGTTTCTATTTTATTTACCTTATATTCCAAGTATGAAATAGTTTCTCATGTTCACTGATAATGTGTGAAATTGATTTCCATGTGGAAGCTTTAAATGTTGCTCCCCATTGTGGAAAATGTTCAGTGCCACACAAAGTAATAATGCAGTCAGATAGCAGAATGGAACATGAGGCCTGGGCTATTAATGAAACAAAAATCAATTTCTTCATGCTTGATCATAGAGATGATTTCAAAGACTTCCTCTGGTCAATCCTCTTAGTATTCAGCCACAAGTTTTGTTAAGCAGAATTCTGGGATTTTTGTACCATAAGAAAGTAATCTCTGAGAGGTGACCCAGATAGTTAGAATAGAAAGGAATCACAGAACAGAGACATATTTAGGACAGTAGACCTGTGGGGGCTGGTCCTGAGGGAGAAGGTGGGAATGGTTTGGTACAGGGACAGTCTGGATTCTTTGGGTAGTAGAGGAAGAAAATTACTTGGGTGTGTATCAACAGGGTTAAGAGCCCCATAAAAACTAAAGACAAATTACCCAAGGCTAACACTAAATAGCAAAGACTAATGGCTCACTACTGATTGATGCTAAGACAACCTCCTTTGGAATTGTCTGACTTTCCAAAGCTAATACAAAATGGAATTATAAAATTATAAAAATAAATACAGATCACTTAGACATAAACATGGCAGGACTCTAAAATATGGTGATCAATAAAAATGAAGCAAAATGGGCCATTTACTACTTTCTAATTCCTTTCTTAGAACACCAATCAATGAATTGTCACACTACTAAATTGAAAGCAACATATATTTGCTATTACTTTGACTTGAAATTAAAAATTATATGAATTTTAGAAGTTTCCACACAAACCCCTAAATGGGAGTAGCTTGTGACTGTGCTGTTAATTGGCTTGTGTATAAATATTACAATAGACCCTGAAGCAGTGGGACCTAAAGTAGTCTTGTTTAACTATGTCTTCTCTTTGATTGGCATCCTGTGAAAATTTTGCTCTTGAAGGCTGGAGGTACCAGGTAGCTGTCAGCTTGTCTGGACAGAAAGTCACAGGACACAATCAGGTTTCCCTGTTTGGAAATGAAGGGAACTCTAAACACTGAAATTTTCAAGCAAGTGGAATCTCACTGATCTCCTTCACTATATAGTATACTGCATAAGAGTGAGGCCTTCATAATGACACAAAGACCCTATCATGTATTGCATGGAGGAAATACTTCATCTCAACACATTCAGAATTCTATTTCTAAATTTTTTCTCTGCTGTATCTTGAAAGAACCCCTTGTGCTTACTCTTATGCATCATGCTTGAGTTGTAAGCAGTAATTATTTTATTTTATTTTTTGAAAAAAGCTGGAAGAAAGATTATATGATGACATCATGAATAAATTATATCTTGAGAGAACTGTGCCAACTCCTGAGAGTTCTCTCAGGAGAATTGTGTAAAATCCTGATTTTGGTTTTATTAAATTGACAGTTGTCCTTGAAGTAGTTAAAATCGTCAGCAGTAAAAGGTGCCAGTTAACATGCAAGTACAAGTGTATTTAACAGGGACATGGACATTTCCTATCAACCAGTTCAACCCAAGAAGCCTTTTAAGCCCTTTCAGGAAATCCACACACATATATGTGCACAAATGATGACACTTGTGTTTATTCATATCAAATGCATTACACATGTGTTTTTATGTACATGCTTCTGTGTGCTTATATATTTTTATTTCATTCTTCACACCTCTCCCCAGGGGCTCTCTCCAACCTTGAAAACTCTTATGGGTGAGACTGATTTTCTGTGGATGTTGGAGATTTGCAGATGGCTAAATTTATTTGATAGAACAATGTGATCAATCCAACTCCATCCACAGTAGAAGCATTGGGGATAACAAAGGGAAGAAATGATGGTAGAATGTAAGAAGAACTGGGGTAAGAAGAGTCTAGAAGTACTTACCACTCTCTTCTCTCTAAAATTCTTTTTGAGGTACATCACCTATAGAGTCACACATGCCCCAGCCAGGTCTGTTTCTTAAGACCTCATGTGTCTTTAGGAAATAGTGTCAAGCATTAGGAATGTCACTTTGATAGGTTCAGACAAGGGAGAAGAATGTTTCCTTCAGCAGACAGGCTTAGACTATGTAGGTGACTCATGTGTGCACCCCTACCCCAAACTTCATGGGTTCACTAAACTTAGGTTGTTGGGGACTTGCTATCTTATCAAGGAACAGAAGTATGCCTCAGGCTCTTAAAGTTTTGATCATTGAAGCTAAGTGAGGATCAGGAGGTACAAGACACCTGGATTTCAAAGTGCAGTCTACTAGAGAGATGCAGAGAGAGGGTGGTAGAGTTCTCTTGAATATTTAGCATAGCCCTGATAAACACACACATGTGAGCAAACCAGCCATGGCCTGGGAACAACCCACATAGAAGGATTAGAGGCAGCAGTGCCCTATTCTCTCCAGCAGTGGAATCATGGTCTGTTTCCACCAAGCACATTGCAAAAGTCTGTCATTCTGCTGACAATGCACATTGGCTTGGGACAGTCCCATTTCATGGTGTAGAATGGATCACCTAGACTGAGCAGTATTTGACATGACTGAACTCTTTCCAAGCATCCGAACTGGATCTCAGAACAAACTTAGATTTGTAGAGACATAAAATTGCCCATCAGGAAACACCTGAACAGCCACATGTAGAAATGTAACTCAAAGACTGACAACACTGCAAAGAAACCAGATAATATAACTTCAGAGAAAGAGACCAATAAAATGGTATCTAGTCAGAGCTGATACTAATTTTAAACACATAGTTCAAGAAGCACACATCCACCTTATTTACTCAACAATGTTAAAAGAAATATATTAGGTATAAAAAATAAAATATAAAGACCCAAGGTGAACTTCTACAGATTAAAAATAGAATGTTTCACATGAAAATACAATTAATAGCTTACAAACGGGATGAGAAATCCGTAGAGACAAAATACAAACTATTCAAAATGAAATATAGATAAAGAAAATCATTTCTAAACTGCAAACAGCATCAGTGACCTACTAAAACATTCAAGACTGATAATGTTGCTGTTTTTGAAGACCAGGTAGGCAGAGGGAACAGAAAAATCTATTTGTAAAAGTAATGTCTCCAAAATTGTGCAGAGTGTTGAGAAACCAACAGATCCCAAGAACACAGCTAACGCAACCCAAACCAAATAAATCAAAACCAGATAAGGTAGGGAAACTCAGGAAAACAGCTGGAAGGGAGAGACACCACACCGGGGACACAGAGACCAATCTTACAGACAGTTCTACACAGAAAACACATCTCTAATATCCTGAAGAGAAAGACCCTTCATGCTGGTTTTCTTCCTGTTGCTGTGAAAAAAAAAATCACTCTGGCCAAAAGCAACTTAGGCAAAGAGTTGGTTTATTTGGCTTTACACTTCCACTCATAGCTCACCACTAGGGAAACTCTGGGCAGGAATCCAAGTGGCTACTGGGAGCTAGCTTTCTTGTACAGCCCAAGACCACTTCCCAGGGAATGGTGTGGCCCACAATGTGCTATATCTTCACATTCAGTTAAGACAATCAGTACAACCCCCTCCACAGACATGTGTATAAACCAATCTGATGGAGATTTTCTCATCCCCCAGGTAGCTCTAGACTCTGTCAGGTTGACAGTTAATGCTAAGATACATATCTCTTACTTAGACTTTATACCCACACAGATACTTTTCAAACTACCAACACTTACTTCTTCACCAGCTAGTCAGTACTACAAGAAATTCTGTGGAGAACCTTCAGAGAAATTATTTTAGTAGGAAATTAATCTACAGAAAGGAACCATTAATAGCACATTCAAAAGTAATTATTTTGAAAATGCATGATATTTTGGGCATTCTTTAAATCCCATTAAAGCAATTGACTACCAAGAAATAATATTTGGGGGATTTATATGATAGGCATAAGTGAAGTATATTCTAACACCTCCATGTATGGCAAGAAAAGGGATGGAAATACAGTCTTGCAGGGTCCTCATCCTGTAGGTGAACTGCTGTAATATTATTTGAAGGTTTGCTATGACAATTAAACATATGTGCTTTTAATTCTAAAGCAACCAGTATATCAATATATATAATAGTATATATAAAATATATCAGTATATAATAGTATATCAGTATCTATAATGGGGGAGAAAGGAAGGAAAATTCTTCACAGTGTGACATGAGCATGAGAAAAGAACAGAAACGATGGAGCAAATACAGAATGGGAAGGCCACAGCCACTGGGGGTCGGGTTGGCAATTCTTTAAAAGCAGAGCATAGACCATGGCCGTGCTACTCTTGGGTTCAGTAGCCTCTCCTCATTTGAAATGTTAAGTGGAGATCCCAGAGGTGAACAATATCCACACTTAAACTGCACACTCTTCTGCACAGGCAGGGTAACGAAAGCTCACGCTGTCCCACTTCGTCCTGTATGCGGGTTGTCTGCTTTCTGGTGTAGTGATGCTGCATACACCACCCACTCTCATTAGTCACTAATAGCCCTCATGGGCATCAGGTTGTCTGCTGTATCGTAGGAGTTGGGCTCACGTTTATATCATTTTGCTCACTATATAAAGCTTCAGACTGCGGTTGTTACACTTTCACTACAACACTGTGTGTCACTCCAACTATTAAACTTGATTTTTGTAGTTGATATCTCACTGTTTCCCTCATATATATATATAGTGAGGCAGTGTGTGTGGGGGTGTGCATGTGCACACGCATGTGTACCATGGCACATGTGAATAACACACAGAATTCATCTCTCTCCTTCTACTTTTCAGGTCCCAGAGATCAAACTCAAGTCATAGAGCTTGGCAGCAAATGTCCTTTACCCACTGAGTCATAGTGGCAGGGCCACCTCTATGTAAATACTGGGGATGGGGAGGGAGGTTACAGTCACAAAAGCATTTCCTGCAGGAGCATCCAATTTTTAAAAATTGTATGTGTATGAGTGTGGGATGTATATGTGTGCATAATGTGCATGCCTGGTGTCTATGAAAGCCAGAAGAGTGTGTTGGATCTATTGAAATAAGGATTACAGATGGCTGTGAGATGTCATGTGGGTACAAACCCTGCTCCCCTGCAAGAGTATCAGATCTCTTAACTGATATCTTGGCAGCATATATAAACACTTTTTTAGCTGTCATCCCTGCAACCTCCACCTGGTTCCCCTATCCCTCTTAAATATCCTCCTCTTCTGCTTTCTTAACAAGAATATTTCATTGAAGAAACTGAATTCCAACGTTCATAATGTATTCTATGTTATCCGATGCTCAGTTGAGCTATTGTAATAAACATGTCTGCCTTTGAGGTAGTTCCCATTGTTGTCCCCATTTTAAAATAACTACATAAAAGTCAATGCTACAATTCATATGAAATTTAACTGCAGCAAACTCATTACATATGATCAAACTAGTAAACTTCAGTACGTCTATATTTTTCAATATAGATATTATGTAGCTCTCATTAATATTAGTTCTTAACCTTTACCCTGACATTTGCAAAGCCGTCAGACCACAGGGAGCTAAATGATGAAGAGAAAAGAAGGATTTTTCTGAACATGTTTTTAAAGGCCATGCACTTTACACATGACTGTACATTTTATTAGAGAAAATTAAACCCAAAACATCATAATACTGCTTACAGAGAAAACCCAGTTATTGCAGTTCAATGTTGAATTAAAATAAGAGCAGCAAAGTTAGCAAAAGGCTGTCATAAGCCCTGTGCAGGGATGGCACTGTGTGCCGTCCTCCACTCTTGCTCTGTTGCCTCAGTTGGCCCAGTGTTCAGTAATTATTTGACAGAGCCGACAAAAGAGTTCTTGCTGGTCTTTGGGGCATGCAATGGTAGCACATCTTTGTCGTTGTTCTATTTATAATAGTAGATAGGATAATTTAGTCCTTCAAAGGTCAGTGGCCAGAACCTGCATAGAGTGCTCTTCACTGAAACTCAAGGAGAGTTGTTGTTGTTTCATGCCCAGCACTGTATCCCCAGCAGTGTGCCAGAAGAGGAAACTTTATAGTGCTTTCCCACCACAGGTTCGAGTTCTACAGTTCCAACACTGTGAGGGAGGACTCTTGGAGACCCTGACTCCACATTAAGTCTGCTGACGAGGGGTCACTGAATCTAGCTGCTAATAAAACCCAGCAGTGAATGATCTGCAGGGGATGGTTCTGATGCTTTGATTGGGAATCTGCATGTGGACACTGAAGGTCCTGTTCCCCAATTGATTCTTGATCGATCAATAAAGATACCAGTGGCCAATGGCGGGCAGAAGAGGCAGGACTTTCAGGTTCCCACGAGCAAGCTAGGAGATACAGGAGGAGGAAAGGGATTTACCATGCTTCAGAGGGAGAAAGAGCCACCAGCCATGTGAGATCTTGGGTGGAGTGGTCATTGCCGCTTCCCTGATTGGGCCTGGAGTAGCAGGTGGGAGATTAGAAACACAACTAAGCTGAGGGCAGATTTAGGGTGCTCAGCAAGGAGAAGGTGACTGGGCACTAGGTTGAGGGCAGGTTTAGAGTGTTGAGCAAGGAATAAAGGGAAGGTATGCTAGGTGTGAGAAACTTAGACGAGCCCCACAACTGAGCCTTAAGGCAAGTTTAAATGAGCTAATGTGTATTTTGTCTTTCATCCAAAAATCCAGGGGAACCAAGGTGGTAGCTGGTAGTACATCCGCCTAGAGCCTAAAGCAGGATAGTAAAAACTACATGCCCCTGAGATCCATTATTTATTATGTCTTGTCCTCAATTCCCTTTTGTACACGGGAACTTCTTCATATGGTAGTTAAAATCTCAAATCTGCAGCTGGTATGACCACAAGTTATGGTTACACTTTGCTACATACTGTGTGGTAGCCACACCTGGGAATATTACATACAGGGTCACTATCATGGTGTCCACTTAGTATTACTGCTTTTGCTCTGATCACTGAAGGCAGACTTCTGGGCTCAAAGGATTCCCTCTGGGTAGGTGCTGAAGGAAAGCACCTGATCTAGCCTCTGATCCCATCATCTGTTCTCAAGTGATCTTTCAGCATATGATCTTCAACAGAGTTCCTGCTGGACTGTGTAGCTTTTGTAAAGATGGCCATTGCCCATAGAGAGTGAAATTCAGCCTGTGCTTTCCAGAGTGGATGACCGACTGCCCACTCTGTTTTCATTTTTCCCAACACGTACCTTAAAGCTTTTTAGGTTCTTTCTAAGTATGCTATAGACCAGTTACTCATTTAATTCAGATAATACCATATAAGCTAACTCCACTTATTATTCCCCATTTCAGATGAAGCAGAGCAGAGCTGTGTAACTCAGGTGTAATCAATGGTCATTTAGTGGTGGGTCTATTTTCCCAAAGTCATTTTGGAGGCCAATTTGTTTTCATGAAGCAGAGTTGGATTCTTTGGTTTGTTTGGTGTTGTTTGGTTTCAGGGTATTTTGTTGTTGTTGTTTGTTTGTTTGTTTGTTTGTTTAGTTGTGTTGCCAGACTGTCTTGACCCACTAGCTCCCAAATAACAACACAAAGACTAGTATTTATTTATGAAAACTTAGGTCTTAGCTTGATATCTTAAAACTAGCTCATATAAGGTAAACTGGTTTATTCTAATCCACATTTGCCACGTGGCATGCTGACTCCCAGTCACTGTACATCCGATCTCCACCATGTCTGGCTGGCAAATCTCCTGCTTCTCAATTATTTTCCCAGAGTTCCTATTACTGCCAGGAAGTTCTGCCTTTCCTTTCTTGTCTAGCTGTAGGCCATCAGCTCTTCATTAAAGCCAATCAGAGAATGCCTTAGGCAGGTGAGAAAGAACAGAGACACCTTCACACAGTGTACAAAAATGTTACCCCAACATAGCTTGGGGATTTTTGTTGTTCTTTTTTTGTTAACTTTTATTGCATTACGATGAGAAAAGTTACATGATTTTAATTTGCCTGAATTTGTTAACATTTAAAAACATATTTTAAGTAAATAGAATTAAATCACATTCTTGTTTCCCTTTTGTACCGCAACTCCTCCCTGAGACCACCTCTTCAATACCTACAGTATCTTAAAATTTATAAAATATTATGACAATAAAAATGAGTATTATAAAAGTTGTTTGATATAAAACAACAATCAATTTAACAGTGTTATGTAGATGCTTGTCTACAGCAATTCTGAAAATACATACATTTTCTCATAAAAATATAAAAGTATAAATTTTAAATAACTCCAAACATATTAACTGTATATTTCAAAATAATACATCACTACTAGTATTTTCTTAAATAAACATGAATATATAAAGTATTCTTGTTTGTTTGTTTGTTTTATATTTAGTAGAGTTTAAAATCTTGGCTCTTACTGTGGTACAAGCCCAAAATAAGAACAATTTTTAGACATTGGATTTCATTGTAATAAGGCTGTACTTCAATGACCCTCAAATCACCAAAGGATTTTACCTCCATCGTGGCTAAGCTGAGAGTTGACAGTTCTGTTGCACCAAGGAGTGAATTGTAGGCACGATTTTTGGGTACAGATTTCCTGCTATGGTCAAAACTATTTGACTTGAGTGAGTGACTTTATTCTCAGGCCACAGAGAACAGGTTACATTCATTTAAGAAATGGTGTGTGTATTAAGATAGTCTATCCATAAAGTCATTCGCCAACTGTTTCAATGAACAGTGGCTCTGCTTGGAGGGTGGCACAGACATTAGGTGTGGGTAAGAATCTGGTTCATTGGCTGTGATAATTTGGAAAAGCATTCATCTCAGAGAAAGAGTAACTTGTAAAGTCCTCTTCTTCAAACTTGATACAAGAGCTACAAATGTTGAGCAAAGCATTCAGTCTCACTCTTTGTTGTTCTCTTTCCTACAAGCCACCCCCCAAGTTAATTGTCTATGTCTCCCTTGAGTATATAAATACGTTTGAAATATATAAGCTGTTTTGAAAACCATATTATAGTGTAAAAACATGAAATAAACCATACTACTAATAGGCTGATATAGGAGGAGCAAGATTTCAAGACTCTTATGTTGTACACAAGACACTGTCACAAACAAGCTGAAAGTATATATAGATTGTACAATATTGGATCTGTTTCTCCAATTACCAAATTAGAGAGACCATTGGACGACAATCAACAAATTTCTAATTCCCCATATTTTTGGATTTCAATCCTTAGTATATGTTGGTGATATTAATTTTCATATTAAGATATTAAGGAAAAGTAATTGTCACTTCCTGTTGTTTTGTTGTAAGAGGTGCAATTAGATTTGTGTGGATTTGTTGAAAGATTACTTTCTTGCTTCTTCTATGGTGTAGTTTTGCTCCTT
>NW_022196904.1:190272536-190286472 GCF_008632895.1 Mastomys coucha
CTGCCCTTGCTAAATCTGACTGGAGTCAGTTCTTCCTGTGATCCTGGTTGTATCAGAACTCCTCAGAGTCAGGCTGTCTCTGCGATCTTGTGATTCTGGGATCCTGTGACCCTGGGCTTGTTAGAGCACCTGGGAGTGCAGCAGCTTCCTCTGGGTGTTGTGGGACTGGCTGCAGAGCCTGGGCCCAAAGTCCGCTCAGGACACCAGCCCAGAGAGACCAGAAGGGAGCCACTCTTATGGCGGAGTTCCTGTGTGCCTGGTCCTGCAGGTCCCAGTTACTCCCTGTGTTGGGGCAGATGTTGGGTCCTCCTCACCTCTGATCCTGAGAGTGTCAGAGCACCTGGGAGTGGAGCTTCCTCCGGGTGTTGTGGGACTGGCTGCAGAGCTTGCGCCCAAGGTCCGCTCAGGACCTGTTGTTCTTGTTGTTTGGTTTTGTTTTGGTTTTGAGACAAGGTTTCTCTGTGTATCCCTGGCTCTCCTGGAACTTACCCTGTAAACCAAGCTGGCCTCAAAAGCATCACCTACCTCTGCCTTCCAAGTTCTGGGACTAGATGTGTAGAGTTGGAGTTTAATGAAGACAGTTTTCTATAGGTTTAAACACAAAGGTTAAAAAAAAAAGAGGTGCTCAAAAGAATAAACAAGACACACTCATGAATATATCCAAGTGTTGGGAACAATCTCCTTAATAGAGAATCACAGGCTCTTGTCTTTGAAGGTAGTCATACATAGGAGTGTTTCAAAGAACTGCTAAAGAGTTTAAGTGAGATCTTTGGTAAGGTGGTTTCTGAGGTTGTCTCACAAGATTGCAGCTGACAAGGTAAATTTGGATTACAGGGTTACTAGAATATAAAGTATCTATAGTGTAAACAGTGTTAAATGTTTTTAAAATATTATTTATTTATTAAGTGTATGTATGTGTGTACTTGAGTATATATATGTACACCACATGCATGTATTGCACATGGAAGCCAGAAGAAAAAAATTGGATCCCTTGGAGTTACAGGTAGTTGTCAGCCACTCAATATCAGTGCTGGGAACTGATACTCCTCAACATCTGGAAGAGCAGCAAGTACTTTTGGTTGTGAGCCTAGCCTTTAAGGGCTGAGGCATCTCTCCAGCCCAGCAGCAAGTACTTTTAACTGCTGAGTCATCTTTCCCAGCCCAAGGTTAAATCTCTGTATTAATATTAAAATTAAACATTCATAAATTATTAAGAAAAAGATCTCTGTTTGGGATTCTCAGATGAAATCTGGGAAGACAGATGGGGCCAGACCCAAAGTCAGGTACTTCCAGGCCTAGAGGCAGAGACATTGCTATTCAAATGTGAAAATATCTGTGAGTGAGATGGACGTGGGCTCTGGGTTTGCAACCTTTTCAGTAAAGGTAAACTGTGCTGGAATTCCTGCTGCTTTGCTGGCCTGGAGCTTCCACCAGGCTCCAGGGTGAGGTGTCCCTATTTATCCCGTGTTCTCACACTTTCCCAGTCTTTATATGCTGCTTCAGTGTCCTTCTTTAAGACTTTGTCACACACCTGTCCTTTGCAGTTCCTTTGATACTGAACAAATGCATAAATCCTATTGATTGAAGACAAGCACATCAGAATTGTCACTAGCCATTTAGGATAGACCAAAGGACAGCAGGTGACTTTCCTGAAGGTATCCCACTGTTTTTGCATGGTCTGCAATGAATGAGCTCTTAGAAGCAAGGCCCAAAAGAGACTTCAGTTCAGGATTGGTTCTTGAAGCTGATATGCCTTTCTTGTCATTACTACATTAACGTAGCAATTCCTGGGCATGAGCCCACCCCATTGGGCAGATTTTCTGCAGATCAACCAAGATATACTCTTGTAGTAATTCTGTGTAGACAAATAGATTTCATAATTCCTCAAAATGATTCTATAAAATCCCTAAATTTATATGAGTAATTTTGAGCCCTCTAAGTATGAATACTGCAATTAGGACTCTGTAAACCTTCGTGCATCATGAGCTAAATTGCACTAAGATAGAAAGCAGGTATGAAACAGATTTACAACCAGGGAAACATTCTTTCTGGGTTGGCTGTGAAACCATTATCAGATAATCAAAGGTCATAAACTGAGAATGAACCATTTATTGTGGGTACAAGGACAAAAGATAAAATATTGACTGGATTTATCTATACAAAACTTCAGTACTAATGAGACACTAAGTAGATAATTTGCCTCTTGATGAAACCGTGCTAACTTAGACATAAGAATTATTGTTTCAGACTCTTAATGAACCTGTGGAGCTAGTGGCAGATAATGGATGTTTAGTTAGATAACTAACACAAACACATGCAAACATCTCTGTTGTAACTCCTTATTCACTTTATGATTTGAATTTATGTTTGAACTTACTGTGAACTTTTGAATAAAGATGCTTGGAATACCATGAGATCATGTATCCTGAAAAGTTCAAGAACTAGGAATAATGACAATAAGAGCAGAAGCAGAAGAGAACAGAGTGGGAACAGAGGGACAGATTTTTCTTAACAACTAGAGAGAGACAGTTCCCCCACCTACCCACCCTTTTCTCTTGGAAATAAAGATTAGAGTCTTTTTCAAAGTGAGTGTTTTCTTTCTTCAAGATGTCCCAGGACCTGTGGGGAAGAGGGAGGAGGCACAAAGAACACAATCCCTTGCTGTTTAACAATTGGGTGTTAATCACCAGAGGCCTGCAGTTTCTAGTCTCAGAGTAATTTAGAGTCAAAAAGGTAAACTTTATTTAATAATAAGCAACTTTTACTTTCGAAAAACCAAGTAGTCATGTCTCTCTCCACCAAAAACAAAACAAAACAAAACAAAACTTCCCCACAGCTGCTATACAGAGAGATCCAGGGTTGGGCCAGGCTCCTGACACCGAATAACATTGTATCTCTCATCAGCAACCCTACAGCTAGCAATGTGTGAAATAATACATCTCTAGACCTGAAAGTAAACAGCTAGCAAACAAAGTATCTTCAACAACTGACCCAGAAATAAAAACAACCCAAATCCCCAGTGTAGTAGATATTATTTTAGTCTGATTTTTGTGGCAGAAGCAGTGACTACTAAAGTTTTTTTTTTTAAAAAAATAATAAAATAACTAAAATCACCAGGGTTACAGCCTCCAAATCCTTAACTTTCTTTTAGTTGTTTCCTAAACACAAACTTAAAAGTTCTTCTCTCTGTGCTGAGAAAAAATCTCTGTCCAATCTGTATCTATCCAGTTCTCTGCTCAAGAGGAAAAAATTTCATGCTTTTACCCCTAAAACATCATTTGAGTCCTCAAGCTTTTTTCCTCTGTGTTCTCTTTTCTGCTGGGAAAACTTTCTTATTACTTGTGAGTGTTCATGCTTTTAACATGCTAACAATTTCTCAGGTTTTATTTTTGCTGTAGCTCAAAGGTATGAGTCTATTCAAGTTGCCTACAGACACTCTTAATCTGCTTTTTTCTCCTCTGATTTCAATACAGATTACAGACAGTGGCCATGCTAATTTATCTTAAACATTTATCTCTTTTCCTGACTTTAAAGGATCATGTAAGCTTTAGGGAGTAGTGCTTTTGATCCATCTGTCACAGGTCAAAAGAAGCCTTCCTCCCCTCCTGATGAATTGATCTTTCTGTACTCACAACCTCCTAGGCAAAGAGACAGGACTGAAAGTTGCAAGTAAAGATTTCCCTGAGCTCCTTAACTTCACCTTCTGTCCCCAGTCTATGTCTTGAAGATTTTTACTCAGCTGACAGTCACTACCCAGGAGTCAACTGCAGCTCAGCAACTACTCCAAAATGAGATCCTCCCACTAGCCCCAGGTGGTCCTGAAAAGCTGGCCAGCTCTGGATTTGCTGAAAGTCAGTATGAAGTGGTACAGTCAAAAGAAAGAGAACTTGCCTGCAAACTATGGCTTCCAGTGGCCAGCCAAGGTCCTTTGGTCTCCCTTGGGCCTCGTAGCTATTACCTCTCCCTCTACCCACTGATCTCCATCCTTCCCACAATAATGTGATTGTTCCCTGTCTATTCAGGTAGTAAACTGCTTTTAACAGGACTTTGTCAAGTCTCCTACCACAGCCTGCCTGTCTGAGTCACCCCCACCTTTGGCTTACATTTCATCTTTCCTGGGCCCCCATGACCATGTCCCAGTCCAGCTGTGAAGCACCCAGAAATGTCCCTTTACAGCCAAAGATTAAAAACCTCCAAGCACTCCAAAAGAGGCCAAGCCCACTGACTTGGTTCAAAATATGTTCTTAGCTCATCTCAAGCAGGTCTATAGGATTGCTGGTGGAGAGATAAAACTTCACTCTCACTACTCCTCAGGAACCTACTCCTGCTCTTCTCTCTGCTCTGATAGATAAACCTGGTCCTGGTCAGTCTGCCCTTCTCCTGTCTGTCCTAGAGAGATAACCATGGTGACTTTGGATTTCTATCTCCTATACCTATGATTAAAACCCTTCTTCTCACCAATTGATCTCTTAAGTGGCTCTCTGAGTCCTTCCTTACATGGAATAATAAGAGAAGAACAATAATTAATGAAACAAAAACTAACAGAACAATACTTAGAATTAAATTGAGTTTTCGAGTGAGAGGACTTTTCCTGGTACAACTGTACTAGACTGAAGGACCTAGGGTGTCAGACTCCCATAGTCACCAAACCTGGATCAATGGCTCCAGAATATGTTGTCTCATTCCAATAAAAATTAACTCAGTAGAAAGTCACGGGAGCAAGAAAAGCAGAAGCAGGTTTTATTAAAGAGTATTAAGAAAATTGAAAACCTAAGGCAAGGTGAGAAACTGGGGGAATGTGAAGCTCCCAAGAGAGGGAAGGGAGGAATTGCTGAATTCTGTCATCCAGGGGTTTAGAGAGTGCAAACTGGGCAAAGGCTGAGGTAATTGTTGTGAGATTGGTTGGTTTTCTAGACTACCATGGGTCCAGCCAATGAGGGTCCCACATGACCTATGTATATTCCTCTGACCCAGCCTTGTCATGGAATGTTGAAGATCCCCAACCCTGTGTCTACCTCTGACCTCTGTTTTCTTAGTTATTTGTGGACTCTGTCCCCCAACCTTGTTGCTTGGGAGTGACTTGGTTCTGTAAGCAGCCCCGACAGGCTGCAAGCTGGAGTTGAGCACCTGCTGTGTGAAGGAGTCCTGACTGCTGCTCCTTAGATCATAGACTTAGCAAGTCTCATACTTATGTTAAAAGGTTCACCGGATCTTCCTTTCAAGATCTCCTTCTGGTCTGGTGTTAATGGATCCTCTCCTGTTTATGTTATATGGGCAAGTGTCGAATTCCTCTGGGTCTGGTTCCCAAGCCTAACTATAAATACTGAGTGAATTACAGTAAAGCTCTCTCTTATCACTTCTACCTGGCGTCTGTGTCTTTCCTTACTAACTGTTTGCTCCCACAGATAATTGTTCATCCCAGTCCTAGAGCACCCAATCGGGAGGCAACAGTTATTGACCTGTGGGTTAGCTATGTGTCACTTGCCAGATGTGTGTTGTGCCCTCCCACCTTGCAGGTTAGCTCCTCATCTATGGGATGGTCTGGGGTCTTGTTCCTAAAAGAGGGGGAAGCTTACTAGAAGCTCCCTGTGAGAATTAGATGGGTTAGAAGCAAGAGTGTGTAAAAGATGAATAGTGTGCAGCATGTGTTTCCCAGGAGGGTCTCATGGAAGCTTGCCAGCTTTTGCTTCTCATATCAGGTTGTCTTGAGTACCTCATACCCAACTGCAAGCTGTTTATTCCCCATCCCTAGTCCTCCCAGGCCCACTGTTTGCCCCTAACATTCCTTCCAACACTAGCATCTGCTCTGACTGCAGCATGTGTGAGTTTGCACTGTTGACACCTTCAGCACTAGCATCTGCTCTGACTGCAACATGTGTGAACTTGCACTGTTCACACCTTCACCACTAGCATCTGCTCTGATTGCAGCATGTGTGAACTTGCATTGTTCACACATTCAGCACTAGCATCTGCTCTGACTGCAGCATGTGTGAGCTTGCACTATTCACACCTTCACCACTAGCATCTGCTCTGACTGCAACATCTGTGAACTTGCACTGTTCACACCTTCACTACTAGCATCTGCTGACTGCAACATGTGTGAGCTTGCACTGTTCACACCTTCACCACTAGCATCTGCTCTGATTGCAGCATGTGTGAGCTTGCACTGTTCACACCTTCACCACTAGCACCTGCTCTGACTGCAGCATGTGTGAACTTGCACTGTTCACACCTTCACCACTAGCATCTGCTCTGACTGCAGCATGTGTGAGCTTGCACTTTTCACATTGGGCTCCTTTCCCTTCCTACCTATGAAGACATAGCTTTTGCCTTAGAATAATACTTATTTTTAGAAAAGAGAGATAAGGTTGACAAATTCCTGGCCAAACTAATAAAAAAAAGAGGACCCAAATTAATAAGATTATAGATGAAAAATGGGAAATTGCTACAGATTCTAATGAAATCTTGAGTATCATTTGG
Source organism: Mastomys coucha (assembly GCF_008632895.1). Lineage (NCBI taxonomy): Eukaryota > Metazoa > Chordata > Mammalia > Rodentia > Muridae > Mastomys > Mastomys coucha. The sequence goes on from NW_022196904.1 coordinate 190,279,017, forward strand.
CTTTATATGTGAAGTTATATATCCCCCAACCCTGAAACATTTAAAAGTTGAAATTACTAGACATATATGACCCGATAAAATTAAATCAAAAATTTATAAGCAACTTAAGCAGACCCAAAATAAGCAATAGTAGAGAAGCCATAACCTACACTATACACACCACACTCTCATACACCATATATCACACATACACAATACACACCATATACAACACCACACACACACACACACACACACTACTCTCACACACCACATACCACACACACATACATGGATACCCCTCACAAACATCCTACACACATAGGTACATACTACACTCTACATACCATATTACACACACACACCACTACACTCTACACACTATATACCACACACATATACCACACTATACTCCACACACCATATACTATACACACACCACTCTCACATACCATATACCACACACACAGCACAACACAACACACTACACTCTACACACTATATACCACACACACACCCCACACTTGATTTAAAAATTACCCAGAACAAAGAAAGTGCAAAGAATTCTAGAAGATAGACTCTCCTGCTCATGGATTTGCAGAATCAATGTTGGAAAAGTTGGCTCTTTTGTCTAATTTCTCTCTTGTCTAAAGCAATCTCCCAAGTCAACACAAGTCACTCAAAATTCTAATGACATTCTTTACAGAATACAAAAGCAATCCTAAAATTCAAAACACAGAAGTATTTCCAAAGTAATCTTAAACAGAAAGCAATGCTGAAAGTGTCACAGTTGATGATCTCAAACTATACTTCAGAGCCATAGGAAGAAAACAGCATGGTATCAGCACAAAGATAAACATGTAACTCAATGATGTAGAAAATAGGAATAAAGGACCCTCACAGATATTGACATGTGGTGCACATACATACACACATGCAGGTAAACAGCCATACATTAAAATTAAACATTGTAATATTTTTTTTTTAAGATTTTATCTTTCCTCAGAATGGCTATCATCAAGGAAACAGATAAATTCTGGGAAGTAAGGAAGGAGCTCTTGTACATTACTAGCAGGAGTATCAACTAGTGTAGCCACTATGGAAATTAGAGTGGAGGTTTCTCAAAAATCTGAAGCTAGAAATACATATGATCCAGCTATATACTACTCTTGCTAAGTAGGCAATGGGCTCTTAATCTACATACCACAGAGATAGCATGCATGCATATTTGTGTTTACTACTGCACTATTTATAAGAGCTATTTACAAGAGCTAAAAGATGGAACAAGTGTAGTTGTCCATTACCTGAAGAATAAAGGAAACATGGTATCTACATGCAATCAACCATGAAGAAATATTTCCTGAAACTGAAGATGATTGTGCTACATTAAATAAACCAGACTCAGAATGACAAATTCTGGTTATTTTCTCTCATATGCAGACACTAAATTTGTGTGTGGGAGACCATGAAAGGCAAGTAAGAATTCTTTTGGAGGAGTGTATGGAGGAGGAGGATATGCTATATGCATGAATATATATCATGAGTTGACATTGATAAAACAGAATTCAGATGTCATATTTCAATGCAAATTTCAGTACAATAACAGATCTGATCTGATGAGTTTGGCTTTGCAGACAGAAATGTGCCAACAAAGCAAAACCAGAGACACAGCTTGGGTTAGTAATTTCAAAGTTATTTTCCTATATTGCTAAAGCAAAGGGGACTTCCTTATTGTGGTTGTTTGTACTGACTAAACTCTCCCGTCTTATTGTAAAGATAATTGGCCCATTTCACTGTTCACTTGGAATATGTGACTTGTAACACACATAACTCTGTTTGGTTCTAAGAGTAGATATTTGTAACTTCTGTTAAATGAATTTTGTGGGAGAGCACAGCCTTGGAATAGCCTCCTGTTCTAGGACCCCACAGATTGTAAGCAAACCATTACTTTAGAGTAATGCTCCTGTAAGCATGCTGTTTGTTCAAATCAAAGACAGTGCGAGGCTTCACTCAAACAACAAAGTAGGACAGAGCCCACCTCACAGAATATGATCTAGGACAGGGTCACCTCACAGTACATGATCTGGCAACTCTGGGCAGGCTTAATCTTGTCCCTCAGCTTTCCCTCTGTTTATAGAACTATGGGTCACCTAGGGTTTCTGTGCTGTATCTGTCCTCATTATATTCTCTTCCCGAGAATCTACACAACCACATCAGTGGCAGCAGAGTCTAGATTTAAAGAGAAGGCAATGGTTATATTGCACCCACATAATTACTATGTAACCATTGTGCTCTTGCCCTAAGTAAATCAGACACCTAAACCAATGTAGCAGAATAGAGAATCCATAAGAATTTTTGCATCTGCAGCCTGCCAATTTTTAACAATGGAGCCAAAAGCATATACTGGAAAGTGAAAATTCTCTTTAATAAATTGTCCTTAATTGTTTCATGGAGATAATATGTCCACCTGGAGAAGAACATCATTCAAAGCTTCCCTTTCAGCATATATAACAATGAACACAAAATAGATACCAATTCAAAGTTACAAGCTGAAATCATAAACATTCTAGTAGAAAATATATGGGAAGTGCTTCATGACCTTTGTCCGGACAAATACTTCTTAATTTGACCCTAAAATTACAGGCAAAAAAGGGGCAACCCTCCAAAACATAAGTGGGCTTGCATCTTACTCATTAGCTGGGTGATATATTTCTCTTTGTGCCTCAGTTTCTCTATGCATAAAGACACATTTACAGTAAGTCCTGCCTGGTGTGGTAGCACTCAGAATGAAGTGAGATCATTTGGAACACTGCTTGTACTTGAACCACAGTGACTGGAGGCGACTGTTTCTGTTTTTCTTTTTGACAAGGTGTCTTGTAGCTCAGGCTGGCCTCAGGCACCAGTTAGTCAAGGAGGACTTTGAACTCTGACCTCTTGCCTCTACCTCCCCAGTGCTGAGATGGGAGTACTCTACAATGCCCTGTGTGTAAGGTGCCAAGGGCTTCATACATGGTAAGCAATAACTCTACCAAATCGGTCCTTCCCCAGCCTGTTCCTTGTTACTATGGAGGATGGGTGACCTTTCTTAACAGGAGAGCCCTTTGGCCTTTACCCCAGTTCTTAGGCTATTTTGGTGTGTGAACTTGACACAGAAACACGTTTAACTTAGGAGCGAGTCTGGGGCCCCTACCATGCTTGTTCTTCGAAGGCTTATCTGCCTCGTGTGAACTGGCCGGCTGCTTCCAGGTACACAGATCTGAAGGTAAATCAGAGTCCAGTCTGTCTTGCAGCTGTGCAGCCTTTTGAGGATCTGGGGGAACAAACCTGACATGCTATGGAGTGCTGGGTGGGACCCGGGGGGCCCTAAACCCCAACCGTCCAAAATAAAGGAAGATACCATTGCTGCTGCTTTAAGCGCTGTATTTCAGATTGATCCACTATCCCACAGCAGGAATAGGTTGATGGGACTGGAGGCCATGCAAGTGTTGTTGGGAGGCCTACTGAATCTGCCTTCAAGATTCCTGTGCCTGAGTGTTTCTAGCCTGCAAGGGGAGGGAGCCACTAGAGAGAAAATTCTCTTTTTATTTACATTTCAAATGTTATCCCATTCCCTTGTTTTCCCTCAGAAAACTCCCCTATCCCATCCCCCCTCCCCCTGCTCACTAACCCACCCACTCCTGCTTCCCTGTCCTGGCATTCCCCTACACTGCGGCACTGACCCTTCACAGGACCAAGAGCCTCTCCTCTCATTGATACTTGACAAGGTCATCCTCTGCTACATATGCAGCTGGGGTCATGAATCCCTCCATGTGTTCTCTTTGGTTGGTGGTGTAGTTCCTGGGAGCTCTGGAGATACTGGTTAGTTCATATTGTTGTTCCTCCTATGGGTTGCAAACCCGTTAAGCTCCTTGGGTCCTTTCTCTAGCTCCTTCATTTTGGGGACCCTGCGCTCAGTCCAATGGATGGCTGTGAGCCTCCACTTTTGTATTTGTCAGGCACTGTCAGAGCCTCTCAGGAGACAGCTATCTCAGGCTCCTGTCAGCAAGCACTTGTTGGCATCCACAATAGTATCTGGGTTTGGTGACTATATATTGGAAGGATCCCCAGGTGGGGCAGTCTCTGGATTGTCCTTCCTTCAGTCTCTGTTCCACACTTTGTCTCTGCAACTCCTTCCATGGGTATTTTGTTCCCCCTTCTAAGAAGGATCAAAGTATCCACACTTTGGTCTTCATTCTTGAGTTTCATGTGGTCTGTGAATTGTCTCTTGGGTATTCCGAGCTTCTGGGCTAATAGCCACTTATCAGTGAGTGCATACCATGTGTGTTCTTTTGTGATTGGGTTACCTCACTCAGGATGATATTTTCTAGTTCCATCCATTTGCTTAAGAATTTCACAAATTTGTTGTTTTTAATAGCTGGATAGTACTCCATTGTGTAAATGTACCACATTTTCTGTATCCACTCCTCTATTGAGGGACATCTGGGTTCTTTCCAACTTTTGGCTATTATAAATTTCAACATCCTTAGTCATCAGGGAAATGCAAATCAAAACAACCCTGAGATTCTACCTCACACCAGTCAGAATGGCTAAGGTCAAAAACTCAGGAGACAGCCAATGCTGGCGAGGATGTGGAGAAAGAGGAACACTCCTCCATTGCTGGTGGGATTGCAAGATGGTACAACCACTCTGGAAATCAGTCTGGCGTTTCTTCAGAAAATTGGACATAGTACTACCAGAGGACCCAGCTATACCACTCCTGGGCATATACCCAAAAGATGCTCCAACATGTAATAAGGACACATGCTCCACTGTGTTCATAGCAGTCTTATTTATAATAGCGTGAAAATTCTCTTAACATATGTTTGCCTTTACTTTCTGTGCTTCCGGGGTGGGGAGGGGCTTTCCTACATATTGTATGAGAGAGAGAGAGAGAGAGAGAGAGGAGAGAGAGAGAGAGAGAGAGAGAGAGAGAGAGAGAGAGAGAGAGAGAGAGAGACTACCCCTCATAATAGGGTTTGCCGCTGTCTCTCTTTTTTTTTTCCTTCTTTTTTGGAGAGGAGGTTCGTGTTGGAAACAGAAACCAAGGTCTCACAAGCTGAGAAAGCACTCTCTTTGAGCTACAACTGATCCCTTTTTGGTTTTAATTCTTTTTACTTTATTTTGAGACAGAACCTTACGAAGTCACTCGTCTGCAGCCCAGGCAGGCCTGGGACTCCCACTCTGCACATCTTAGTGCAGCTGCATGCAGATTGAGACCTGCACACTTGGCTCCTAAGGATTCTTACAGACACACAAGGAAAAGCTACAGGTTCTTTTGCATCTTTCAGTCAAGCATGCTTTCACCTTCCCAGGCTTGTGGGAAGATCTGCCTGCCATCCCAAGCTTGTTGTGTGTAAATACACACACAGGTTGAAGGACGGATTTAAGGTGAGATTAAAGGATAGAGTTCCCATAGCTCCGGCTCTCATCACACACTGTTTGCTTGAACTACCGTCCAAAAGATAAGGGTGACGAATAAAAAGGTCCTGGTGGGTCCCAGGAGAGCAAGCACCTGGCTCCCGTGACCACATCAGCCACCTTTGGATCTGCATCTCCACCAGCTAAAAAGCAGAGGTGAGGCAAACAACCCTGCACTCCCCAGAGCCTTAGCTCCAACCGAGGCTGAGGATGTTTGATGTCATTGACTTTGTTGTAGATGCTGATCTTCTGGACAATCTCTCTTTTCCTACTGGGAGCAGCTCAGGGTAAGCAGCACCACAGTGCACCAGGGTTGTTAATGTGTGCCCTGAAGCTCTCTAAGGCCGGAGAAAGCTTGTGGGAGCCCCAGGCTTTCCCACGGGTCTGGGAAAGGTGGTGGAACAGCCTGGGAGAGTGGGCTGGGCAACTGATGGGGGATGGCTCCCCGTGCCTGGAGGAGCTTGGGGCCTGAATTTTTTAGGGAAAATTCTAGAACATCTAGAAGTGACGGGTGGACTTTTGCTGTGTTAACATGGACTTCTGGGGTGGAGGTGTTCTGCACATGTGCTGGAAGAGTTTGGGAAGGGATTTCGAATGTTTTAGGGTTTTTTTTTTATTGAAAATAAACTTTTTCCATGCAATGTATTCTGATTACAGTTTTCTCTCCTCCAATTCCTCCCAACTCATTCCACCTCCCCTCCCATCCTGATCCACATCCTCTCTGTCTCTTGTTTCTAAAAATGATAATAAAATAAAATTAATCAAAAAGCAAACAAATCCGAATGTGACAAAAAAGAAAAAGAACCAACTAAAAGGTATGAACCCACATGTAGATGCAGAGACACACATGGTCACACACACAGGAATCCCACAAAATCCCCTCCTGTACAATTAAAAACAAATTCATTGTGAGACAAAGGCCCTCCGAAGATGCTGTTGAATTAATTTTACGTTGGCCATCGACTGCTGGGCATGGGGCCTACCCTGAGAGTGGTTTCTTCAGTGAGACTTTCTTGGAGGGAACTAGATTTTCATTTGCAAGTGGCTATCAATGTGCAATGGCTTCAGGATTAGCACACCTTGCAGAGCCACCATCAGAGAAGCTTCCCCCTGCAGAGATGGGAACGACCAGCCAGCTAGTCTGCAGAGAGTGAGAGACCTTGGAACAGTCAGGTCCCCATCAAATCCCTCCCTTGGGACTGAGGGACTTTGCTGAAGAGGAGCCGGGTTCTTGGGAGCTCAGCCACAATAGCTTCTTCTTGAGCCTGTCCATTTTCTCTCTCTCTCCAGGAAAAGAGGTTTGCTATGATAACCTTGGATGCTTTTCTGATGCTGAGCCCTGGGCAGGGACAGCTATCAGGCCCCTAAAACTTCTTCCTTGGAGCCCTGAAAAGATCAACACTAGATTCCTGCTCTACACCAATGAGAACCCAACTGCTTTCCAAGTAAGGCTTCTCTTCATGAACTCTGGGACACCCTCTTATCTTACCTTTGTACCTGTTTCCTATGCCCTGCCCCACCTTCTAGGTGAGTGATTGGTTCACAGCTGTGTAGCTCCTGCTAAGCTCTTTAGCTCTGGTCTAGACATGAGCTTACTGTCCAACAATCCCATAGGAATGATAACTGTGTAAACCCAATCCCAGACCCAGTGGAGGCAGGGCATGAGGAGTGGAGAGGTCAGGATGGCCTCCTGAGGAGCTGATTCTGTGCTCAGCCTTGAAAGGCTGACACAGTGGGCAAGGCAAGGGTGGAGATGGGGAGAGGTAGGCTCATGAGACAGGTTGACAAAAACCTATAATTCTTTTCTGTTTGTCACAGACTCTCCAGCTTTCTGACCCATCGACCATTGAGTCCTCCAATTTTCAAGTTTCCAGGAAGACTCGGTTTATCATCCATGGCTTCATAGACAAAGGAGAGGAGAACTGGGTGGTTGACATGTGTAAGGTAGGGAACACCATAGACAAAGGAGAGGAGGACTGGGTGGTTGGCATGGGTAAGGTGGGGAGCACCATAGACAAAG
>NW_022196904.1:190287054-190300880 GCF_008632895.1 Mastomys coucha
GAGCACCATAGACAAAGGAGAGGAGGACTGGGTGGTTGGCATGGGTAAGGTAGGGAGCACCCCTCACCCACAAAGCTATGTTCTACTGATCTGTTGCATTTTACACAGACACAATAATAAGCTTGAAAGCAAAAGATCTTCACTGGCAACTCCAATGCTTCTCTTCACCAAACCCCAATTCCTCTCCCAATTCTAATCCACATTTGTAGCCCAAAGCAGGAATTTGCTCTGGGAACGCCCCTCCCCCCACAGCCAGGCAGCCTGTTTAGCTGTGGTTCATAAGCATCCATTATCACCAGGAGTGTTGGTATTTCTGCAAAGGAGGGATGGTGGAGTTGTGTTTGTCCAAATCTCCAAATTCCTTAGAGTCAGAGGCATGTGCCTGTGACCACTTATTGAAGACACAAAGGACTAAGGTTGACAGGGTGACTTTGAAGAGGCCCAGTAGACAGCAGGACATCTGGTAATGAGGCAGCCACAGGAGGACACAGACCTACACACGTGCACATGGGAAACAGGCATAGAGGCACACGTGGCTGTACATTCGTAGTCTACACATGTAAAAGATAGTATACCCCTTTCTTATTATATATACAGATTCTGTCTAATTGTCTCAGAATCTGTGCCTCCACCTGCCTTCCACACATGCAGAAATAACAGTACCAAGTGATAATGATGACACGAAAAATCACAGTGTGTCCCTCTGCACCTGTCACCCTCTGACCTGTCCCTAATAAACATCTTGTTAACCCAGCAATAACCCCAAACTTTCCGAGGTCTAAAGATTTCTCAGGGTTGATTTGAAAATGGAAGTCCCAAGGGAACATGACATCAGAAACTTGAGACATCACCAGTGTTAGCACCACTGTCAAACGTTAGGCCGGAATCTCGGATGTCGGTGCCAGCCTGCCATGTGCACCACCTGGCTGAGCTCAAGGATGCTCACCTTAATACCCCATTCTCTCCCACATTATTGCTCTCCTATTTCCTACAAGCCTGGAGTGTGTGTTCCCTCCATGAAATGCTACATCATCTTGCCTGAAAAATGGCACCTCCTTCCCTCCCTCATAGCTCAAGAAATGCCCAGCGGCCTGGCATGTCACCTAAAGGACCTCTCACAAGCAGAGATCACATAGACACCAGCCACCAGATGCTACACTGAGGCCATTTCCTGTCACAACTGGATTCCTTTAAGTCTAATCCATCCCTCTTGTCAGATTCAGTTAAAGAAATCAGAGGAGCAGACTTTTCCTCCATCTTTAGGGTGTAGATTTTCTCTGCTGCTAGATTTACTCTTGTGGACTTCAGGATCCCCCTGGACAGAGTCCAGACCATGTCAGCAACCTAACCAGAAGACATGAGGGACCCTTCTGACCTCTGGCTGAAAGGTGTTCCTCATGCTTTCTGGCAATACTGTGTCTCTCCAACCCTAGAACATGTTCCAAGTGGAGGAGGTGAACTGCATCTGTGTGGACTGGAAGAGAGGTTCTCAGACTACCTACACACAGGCCGCCAACAATGTGCGGGTAGTGGGCGCTCAGGTCGCTCAGATGATTGACATCCTTGTGGTAAGTGGGCCCAACATGGGGTGGAGCACCAAGGTGAATATAGGAGTTATGAAGGAAGTGGACACCACTTTAGTGGCACATGAGTAAAGGGAGAATGTGTCAGCTAACACTCAGTGGTGGGATTTTATTATAATCCTCTCCTATTTACAGTTAAGAAAACTAAGGCATGGGGGGGGTAAATAGCTTGCCAAAATATAGAGTAGGTGAGTACAAGAGTTGTCTTGGGGCCCAGATCATCTAGCGCCAGGAGCTGCCCACTATACAAGTGGCATCTGTGTGAGGCAAAGCCTGGTAATGCAAGGAAAACCACACAGAGCTGGGGACAGGACATGCATAGATTTCCTATAATCTGGGTCTCTGTGATCTGGGTCCCTGTGACTCTGTCCCAAGATTCTGGGTCCCTGGGATCTGAGTCCCTGTGACTCTGTGTCCCAAGATTCTGGGTCCCTGAGACTCTGAGTCCCTATGATCTAAGTCCCTGCAACTCTGGGTCCCTGTGATCTGAGTCCCTGCGACTCTGGGTCTCTGTGATCTGGGTCCCCGTGACTCTGGGTCCCTCTCTTGCTGGAAAATCTTTCCTGCCAGCATCATTCCAGTTCTTCCTTCCTATCCTAGACTTTGATCTTAGCTAATACTGTAAGTCTCTCCTTCACTGTGTTAATTCAGGAATTCTATAGTAGACCAAAGTTCTGCTATTCCCTATCTTTGAGGTCATAGGTCTACAGAGAACAAAGAACCAACTACTTCTGCACCCCTACAGAAATGAGAACCTGTTGGGTTTGTGCAGGAAGCAGGGTAGAACCATTAATGAGAGAGTTGTTGAAGGATATCACAGAACAGTGCATGTACATGCCTTGGTTGTCCTGTTTCTAGAGCACAGGGACAATAGCTTGTGAAGAACTAGAGGAAGTTAATGGCGTCCTAGGTCTTCAAGGACCTGCATGCAGGGAAGACTTGCAGTGACCACAGAGTGATCTAGTAGAGGGTTCTGGAGATGGGTGAGTGGTACACAGGCTTTATGTGGGAATGTGGGGATAGTTAGTCCACCTCGTATGTGAGCATGGAGTGATATTTGGGAAATCTCCCCAGGAAAGGGTTGCTGAAGACAGGGTCTTTGGATAGTAGTTGAGCAAGTAGTAAGGAAGATGGGCTACCATGGTATAAACTAGATCCAAGGGACACAGTGAAGGAAAGGGACACTATTTGAGACCACAATGGGTTTTAGCTTGAGAAGAGTCTAGGAAGGGCCATGTTGAGTTGGGAAAGCTCTGAGGTTCTTGTCAGGGGCTTGAGTACAATTCTGAGGCCCCAGAGAGCAGGGAAAGTTTGCAGAAGGAAAACTCAAAGTCCAAACATGTCCAGCACATGTGATCTTTCCTCTCTAGAGAAACTACAGCTACTCTCCTTCCGAAGTCCACCTCATTGGCCACAGCCTAGGAGCCCATGTGGCGGGTGAAGCAGGAAGTCGGACTCCAGGTCTAGGCAGGATTACAGGTAAGGCCCCAGGTCCCATTCCAGCAACTCCAGAATGGTCACAAGCTCGTAGCCCAGCTGAGAGCTGCCCTGGACCCCTTGGCTGTGGCAGCAATGGGTACAACCAGGACAGGGATTTTAGGAAGCTTCTAAGAAACACATAGACTATCACTGTTGACAAGGCAGCTGTGTTTCTCTGAGATACCTCTGCTGGGTATCATAGTCAATCTTCCCCAGGGCAATCTTTCCTTGATGTGGGCCATGTAGCAGCTTTGAACACCCAGGAAAGTGAGTGTGCAGAGAATAGCTAGTATGGACATGACTTGAGCATGACATCAAGTAGACTTGAGCAAAGACTTCTCTAACCATTCCTTGCCTTCTTTTTGAAGTCAGGGGAAGAGTGAAACCTGCTTCCCAGTTTTCTGCTGGTAAAGGTTTCTACTCACTATAGCTACCAAAATCACCCTTTAACTGGCACCATCAAAGCAGCCTTCAAACACAGCAAAGCCTTTGCACTATAACAAGAGAAACAGAACATACCTACATGAGAATATTAATACCTTTATTAAAGAAAGCATAAGCTAAGTTCCTGATTGCCCTAACACTGCACAAAGCTTTCTGTGTTCCTCATCGAATCCTTAGAATTGAAGAAACCTAGTCAGGGAAGCAATGACTTGCCTAAGAGCACATAGATTCCATGATTCCATGCCAGTCTTTGTGTCACACATGTATATTGAATTATTTAATTAACAACTATATAAAATTAATGAATTCATTACCTTTGATTTATGAAATAGGGAAACTGAGATACAAAAATCTTAAATGACTTTTGCAAAGTCATACACAATTTGCTCCAAAAGTAACTTAGTAGAGATTTAGAACAGGCAACCCATACAGGCCCAAGACACTGTGGTTTTTTTTTTTCACTAAAATAAAAGAAAGAAAATGAGAATATTAAATATGAGATAAACATGCAAGAATCTGATGTAGAAAGAAATCCTTGCTCAAACATAACCTGAACTCTTTTGCTCACATGCCCTCCTCTCCTGCCACAAAGCACCCTATAAATGAAGAGCATTGAGACTCCATGTCCCCATGTTCTGTACCCAGGCAATGCCACTGAAATACTTCAAGTGTGGTACCATCCAATTGTATAATCCCCAGCCTGTGGAGCCTGTCCCTCATGAACGTACAGTCTGACATGTCTTCCATCTCTTTCAGGACTAGATCCTGTAGAAGCAAATTTTGAAGGCACTCCTGAAGAGGTCCGGCTCGACCCCTCGGATGCTGACTTTGTTGATGTGATTCACACTGACGCAGCTCCCTTGATCCCATTCTTGGGTGAGCCCCATGGTGCTCTGGCCTCTAACTGTGGACAAGAGTGGTGGTGCTTTAACTTTAAGAGCTCTGTGATTCCCAAACCCTGTCTCATTGCTGTACAAATACTTTAGGCTTTGGAACAAACCAAATGGTGGGGCACCTTGACTTCTTCCCCAATGGAGGACAGTACATGCCCGGGTGCAAGAAGAACGCTCTGTCACAGATTGTGGACATCGATGGCATCTGGTCAGGTAAAGGCAGGAGGCCAGTCTGGGGGAATGTTGCTTCTTTGGGATACTCAGTGCTTGCCATAACTAATCTCCTCTCTCTCTCTCTCTCTCTCTCTCTCTCTCTCTCTCTCTCTCTCTCTCTCTCTCTCTCTCTCTCTCCTTCCCTCCCTCCCTCCCCCCCTCTCTCTGTGTAGGTATGCATGTGGGGTGTGTATAAGTAGGTATGTGTGTGTCTCTGTATGTGTAAGTAGCTATGTGTATGTCTGTGTGTGTAGGGACGTGTGTGTGTGTATGTGTGTGTGTGCGTGAGTTTATGTATGTGTATAGAGGTAGTGTGTATGGGTGTGTGTATTTGCATGGTGGTGCATGTGAGTGTGATGGGGTTTATATATGTGTGTATGTGTAGGTGTGTGTGTGTAGGGGTGTGTGTATAGGGGTGTGTGTGTCTGTTATCTGTGTAGGGGTATGTGTGTAGGTGTGTGTGTGTAGGAGTATGTGTCTGTTGTCTGTGTAGAGGTACATGTGTGTGTAGTGTGTATGTATAGGGATGTGTTATAGGGGTGTGTGTGTAGGAGTGTATAGGTGTGTGTGTATTGGTGTGTGTCTGCTGTCTACCTAGGGGTGCATGTGTGTGTAGGGGTGTGTGTAGGGTTATGTGTAGGGTATGTATGTGTGTGTGTAGGGGTGTGGGTGTGCTGTCCATGTAGGGGCACGTATGGATGTATAGGGGTGCATGTGGGGGGCAGTGGAAAACTTTCTGTGTCATTCCTTAGACACTATGCGCCCTTTTATAATGACACCAGGTCCCATTGTTCTAGAGAAGGGTCTCTACCCTGCCAACACTATCAGAAGCATGTGTTGCCACACTTAGCTTCTTCCTCAACATGGGTTTGGAGCATGCAACCCAGGTCATCATACTTTCAAGGCAAACATTTTACTGACCGGGCCATCTCTCTCCTCAGCCCGTAGCAAACCTTAGTAATGAAAATGCACTGCCTTTTAAAAACATACAATTTTTCTTTCTGCATATTATTTCTGAAAAAAATAACTATGTAGTTCTCACATCTCAGATCTACCAATTCTGTATTTCCTTCAAACATTGTCTTCCATGGGTTGGAATGCATAAGCCACACAGAGTCAAAAAGCTCCGTACAACCCCAGCCATCAGCTAGCAGTCATCTCCCAGAGAACAGGAGGCAACAAGAAGGATCATGCAGGGTGGCTCAAGAGAATTTTCCTGCCAACGCCCCTGTAAATCAGTATTGCAGCTCAATCCTAGGCAGCCAGCTTCTGTTCTGTCCCTAGAATGAGGGTATCCCAGAGGTGTGCATGACAAAGCCATCTCCACAGTGTGAGTCATTGCTCACTTATGGTGAGAAGGGCAGTCACACAAGGGAGGCTAGAATGAGGACCGTCCACTTGCCGTTAATGAGCACACCTCATTAAAAGGCATCCTTCTGTTACAGCTCCAAGACTATCTGTCAAGATCAAGAACTCAACAGTCATTTCCAACTATACTAATCAATTAGCACCATTTAAGTTAAAACCCTTTGTGATGTGATAGAATCTTATGAGTGTCCTTTCTATTCAATCTAAGTGGCTTGCGTAGCCTCTATGCAAACATTAAGGCTACATGTCTAGACTTTGACTGCTCCATCAGCAATGGAAAGTGGTTAAGGCCAGGTTGAGAGGGTTTCTGGGACATTTGTCAGGTGAGGACAGGGAAGAACACTGAGGGAGAGGAAGGACACTCAGGTGAAGCCACTGGAAGCTACTTTTACCTCCCTGTGCATAAGAGCATTGTGACAATACCCTAATGCTGACTGTGTCACATCTGGAAGAATAAGGCACATCTGGTTGTGTCTCTGGGGATTTTCAACCTTGTACCTGAACACAGGGGCTAGAGGGACAGTAGTGAGTGCTAGATGACCTTGTGTCCATTACAACTCTCCTCCTTGCAACCTGGAATCTCTGAGTAGTTATGGATACTTTTACAAAAGTGATACTGGGACATCTGCCTCCTAGGAAAGGGGGGTTTAGCAGGGAAGGCCAAAGAAGTAGGCAGAACATTATCCCCAACACCCAAAGCCTTGTTTGCTTATTACCATTATTGTGAATGAATTATGAACTGAAATTCTGAAGATACAACCCCCACCTCTGGACCTATTATACTGAAGAAAAAGAGGCATAGATCCTGTCACAGCCAGCCCCCAATCGCCTGGACTGACCTCCTGCCTTGTCTTCCCAGGAACCCGAGATTTTGTGGCTTGTAACCACCTGAGAAGCTACAAGTACTACTTGGAGAGCATCCTTAACCCCGATGGTTTTGCTGCATACCCCTGCGCTTCCTACAGGGACTTTGAGTCTGTAAGCTATTATTCTGCCATGAGTGAAGGGCATCACACACAGAGATCCTACTGTATGGAGATCCATAGCGCCTTCTCTCTACATGCTACACCATGTCCCTCAGAGCACACACTCAGATGAGCCACATAGGAGAGGATAACCAAATCTGTTTTCTGATGATTGGAGAACAGATCCATATTGACAGGAGCTTGGGAGGCATCCTGCAGAAGGAATCTGGCTTGAAAAAAAAAAATAGAGATTAGAAAGGGAAGGAACATGCCTTTCTGTAGCTCAAACATAGATGTGTGTTTGTGGGTATGTGTGAGGCAAGTCACCCCCAGTGCAGAGTGGAGGGAAGGCAGATGGTGAGATTCTCTGTGCCAGCGAAGACAGACACCATACAGAGTACTGCTGCCTGCCTCTTTGACTCACGAGAGCCAGTAGGGACATCTTTCATTGGCTCCATACATGTGACATTATGCTGGCAGCCCAAAGTTGGCTAGGGTTGAAATATTTACACCACAGAAATTGGCAAACTCAGGGCTGTAGCTGTAGCTCATTTGTTTGGCACAAAGCCCTGGGTTCAATCCCCAGCCCCTTATACACCAGATATGGATGCCCAGACCTATGTTGCCAGCATTAGGGAGGAAACAGCAGAAGGATCAGGAGTTCAAGGTCATTCCCTACTAGATAGTGAGGTCTACAATCAGTATGAAGAACTGACAACACTACCACACACCTGCCTTGGAAACACAACTTACTCATGGGAACTGGGCCCAAGATGACAGTGCTGTTAAAGGTCCCTGATAATTCTAACGTGCTGCACATCACAGCTAGGAACTGTGCTGAGATGAAGGGAATTCAGAGACAATGAGCTCTAACCCCCTTCCCATTGCAAACAGTGGAACTGGGCTGCAAGGGGATGGAGCATCGTCTTTTTCCAGATATCCCAAGAAGACAAACCTGCTTCATGGCGCCCTGTTCTCTTTCTCAGAACAAATGCTTCCCCTGCCCAGATCAAGGCTGCCCACAGATGGGTCACTATGCTGATAAGTTTGCCAACAAGACAAGTGAGGAGCCACAGAAGTTCTTCTTGAACACAGGAGAAGCCAAGAACTTTGCACGTAAGTTGACTACTTGCCCGGGTCAAGAGAGTATTATACTGGTTAGGTGGGAAGGCTTGTCCCTAACCTGAAAGATCTCTGAGCATGTTCAGATTACCTTAGAGGAGGATGTGCCTGCCTGAGCGCTCCATGCATGATTCCACTGAGACACAAAGAACACCCCAGCTTCTTCAACATGATCTCCATTCTGTGGAACAACTGGAAGTCATCAGTGATGTTTGTGGGGTTGAGGCAGTTTGCAGAGCTTTGGCAACAACTACCTTGAATTTTACCCTCTAGAGTTCATTGCTCCCTTCCTTTTTATCTCTCTCTCTCTCTCTCTCTCTCTCTCTCTCTCTCTCTCTCTCTCTCTCTCTCTCTCACACACACACACACACACACCTCTCTATTCATTCAGCAGACATACTTGGTACTGGTCCTTTGCCAGGCAGGTCCCCCTCTCTCTCATGTGCCCCTGGTGCTTGTCTTGTGTGGAGAGAGGGGCTGGCTGAGAGAGGGATGACTTCTGTCCTAAGCATGTTGTCTTTACTCAGAGGCTAGGTCCGGATTAGGCACGTTTGCACCATTAGTGACTCTGTAAAGCAGTCTGTCTTCTGTGGTCTCTGAAAAGCAGGTGTATTGAGGTGTAATTTATGTAGAGGAAGACCCATCCTTTTAAAGGCATGGTTCTGGTCTGACAAACCAATAGATGGATAGCCAGATTCCATGAAGATCTGAGGCCTTCACTATAGATACACATACCTGCAATTTTTTTGTCTGATTAATCAACCCTCACTGATGTAGCAATACTTGGAATACTTGCCATATTTTTAATAACAGTAAAGGACTTGTTCAAAACCATGTATTTATTCCCCCACCAACACTTATTTGTGGGTCACAGATATGGGCCACTGGGTACGGGGATGGAAGGATAAGCAAGATACTGCTTTGAAACTTATTAGTCCTTGGCAGCATTGGTCTAGTGGGCTGCAGCATTGGTCGGATGGGCAGCAGCATTGGTCACATGGGTTGCTGCATTGGTCTGCTGGGCTGCAGCATTAGTTGGATGGGCTGCAGCATTAGTTGGATGGGCTGCTGCTGGACTAGAGCATGGTGGACTTGACCCTGAGAAGGGAGCGGGCAGGAGCAACATATCTGGGAATGTGAAAGGTGAGTGTGACTTAGACAGAAGTATACGTGTGTGTGTGTGTGTGTGTGTGTGTGTGTGTGTGTGTGTGTGTAAATAACTGGGTGAATTTGTGTTTATATGTGTGTACATTGGATGTACCTATGCATACCTGTGTATATATGTATATTTATGTGTTTGTATGTGCTGTGCCTGTATGTACATGTACATGTGTGCATGTAAACAGGCCCCAGAACAGCACCCTAGGTAAGTTTACATGACAACTTGGTGAGCACCAGGGGTCCTAGGGATATAGAGATTGAAAGGACCCAGGCTGGAGGTGCTCTGCAAACTGACTTCTGAGCTGCCCTCTCATGGGTGGCCTGGAGGCCTGGCTCCTCTTCTTGCTGTAATATATAGCACCACCATCCTGGAGCAGAGCTACCCTGCAGAACTTTCTCCGGCAAAGGGCTTGTTCAACCCTCTTGAATCCAGAGGCCATTGACTCCACTTGGCAATTTAAAACCCATAACATGGCTATTGAGCCTGAGGGAGTAAACAATTTATTTATCATGAATTTAACTCTAGGCAGTCATCCATGTTCTTCTTACTGGACAATACTGGTCCAGAGGGGCCACCATTGGGTGCTTATTTGCGGCATAGATTAGCAAGTAAGCTATTTCATACTCTGTGCCTTTGTGTAAGGGGTGGGAGTGCTAATTTTGTTGAGGACCCCTATTTTCTTAATCAATAAGGTGACCTCTCCCTTGCTTTGCCTAGGCTGGAGGTACCGTGTTTCCTTGACATTCTCTGGAAGAATGGTCACAGGACAGGTCAAAGTGGCTCTGTTTGGAAGTAAGGGCAATACTCACCAGTACGATATCTTCAGGTAATCCCTGTAGGGTGGGCATAGCACTTAAACATTTACGTCTCTAGATATCAGTGGGTTTGAAACTCCTTTATGCATGGAAAATAATTTTATACTTCTAATAATTTTTAATTTAACAATTTCTAATTCTACCAATTTCTCTCTGTCTCAATAGGTTATATCTTAAATATCTATTATTGTCCCAGATACTCTGTATTCTGATTAGCCTGACAAGATATGCTAAGCTAGGAAGATAACCTACTATATAGACAATTCTTCCAGAAAAAAAAAAAAGCTAAAATAATTTGAGAGAGGTTTATCATTTTTTTTCTATAAAAAAAGAGAAATTAGTTTGAGTTTAAAAGCAATCCTAAATAGTAGATTGGGGTTGCCAGCTCATTGCCAATTTTCCATCCTTCCATCTTTGATTTGAGGATTAATTTGATGGGGACTCATTATTTTAATAAGGATAAGAGTGGAGGGGCCTAGTCCTTTGTGAACTTTACAATGTGCTTCAGTGAACAGGAATGTTTCTCCTTCTTTATTTCAAGGGGAATTATCAAGCCCGGTGCTACGCATTCCAATGAGTTTGATGCCAAGCTTGATGTGGGAACAATTGAGAAAGTCAAGTTTCTTTGGAATAACCATGTGGTAAACCCAAGCTTCCCCAAAGTGGGCGCAGCCAAGATCACTGTGCAAAAGGGAGAGGAGCGGACAGAGTACGTATCTTCCTTTGCTGAGTTGTCTTGTGATGTTTGCAGAGGGTGTCTGTGGGGGAATCCCCTCCCCCAGGACAGACACGGGGAAAGAAATCATTTGAAATGGGACACAGAAAGCACAGAGGGGGCAGTACTTGCAGAATCTCATCCCCTTCCCCAGCTCCCTCTTTCCTGCCTGAGCAGATGGGGCCTTCAGTAAAAAAGAGGGCAGCTGGAATGGGGAGAGAGGACAATCTGGGGAGGCAGAACCAAGCTCCATCCACATCCAGCCAGCAGAACATTCCTGGTGGCTTGGTGGGAAGTGTCAGCTACTGGTGGGTGTTCTTTGGAACTGGTGGTTAAATGGGGTCAGCAAACCCAAACCCTTGGAAACTCAGATGCAGATAAGAAGTGTTGGCAGAGTGGCTTGTGGTTGATCCGGGGGTCAACTTCCATGGATGGACTTCTGAAGTCACCCCTGTTCCCATAAGGTGAGAGAGCAGGGAGATCAGACTGGTTAGGTAATCAGCAGGACTAGGCATCCTCTCAGTAGGACAGAAGAAGACCCAGGCTGGCCAGTGGAGAGCCTTCCCTCCAGCCTCCACTGTAAGACACTGCTGTAGACTCAGTCCCTAAGGTCTGTGAAGAAGTGTTCCTAGGCCTGGATCCTGCAACTGTGTGGCTAAAATCACATGAGAATCACATCAGAATGTCACTGGACTCTTCTGGAAATCAAATAGGTCTAGTGGAGGCTACCCCTGAGGCCCTATGGCCCTGAGCAAGTGTATGTCTGATAGGTTCTCCAGTGGCTGAGCACAGTGACTATGCCTACTCACTCTCTGTGGAGAGAATCTCTTTTAAATGTTTTGTACATTGTCAGGTGGTGGTGGTATACACCTTTAATCCCAACACTCAGGAGGCACAAGCAGGCAGATCTCTGAGTTTAAGACCAGCATGGTATACAGAGTGAGTTCCAGGACAGGCAAGGCTACATGGAGAAAACTTGTCTTGGAAAAAAAAAAGTATACACTTATTTGTAGATAATATGAGCACATGCCATGGGACAGAAAAACTCAAAGGAAAAGTTGCTGGAGTGAGTTCTGGGGATAAATCTCAGGCCTGGCCACAAGTGTCATTACATGCTCAGCCATCTTACCAACGTACAAGTCTCTCTCCAGGAATTCTGGTACCAAGTGGTTAAAATAGAAGAAAAGTCGAAACCTACTTCAAATGTCACAAACTAGCTTGGAGAATAAAAAAAAAAACAACTTGAGGAGTAAATTATTTAGACATTCTACTGCTGTAAGAATTGCCAGAAACACTTGTTATTAAATAACACTAACAATAATCATAAAGTTAAGAGCAGTTAATATTGTGGCACAACTTCCACTTGACTCCCTCTCCTTTGTAACCTGATGGAGTCATCTCAAATAGGATTCTGACCTGCTGACTAGAATTTCTTCCAGGCACATGAGACCAAGAAACAAATAGAGCTCATCCTTCCTGTATTATCCCCACCCATTCAGTACCCATTGTAACGTGACTTTGATAAGGACTGTGCGCCAAACACCTGTCCTGACAAACATCAGGGAAAGCAAAGGTAGAGCTCGCATCAAAGGCTTAACTTCAGGGGCACATGGCAGATCACATGACCCAGGAAGACAGCACAGACCAGAGTGACTGATAGACTAGGGCAGGAGGGAAAGGCAAGCAGGTGCTGATGAGGGCAGGTAAGAGGCAGCCAGGTGGCTGGCAGTGGAGCCTAAATGAAGGGCTGCCAGGTTAAAAGTTCTTATAAAGATACGCTCAGAAGAGAAAGCTGGAGGGGCCAACGAAGACGAGTAGTTTTGTTTGGTTGCTTACAGGAGCATGGAGAAAGGCCATAAAGGGGCAGAGCTCCCTGCCAGGGGCTACTGATGGACAAACAGTTGGGACAGAATGTCATAGCTCACAGAGCCTCAGAGGAGCCCTGGGTTCTTCCACAACCACAGAGATAGCCACCTGTGTCTGCTTAGCCTCCTGTTAGAAAACATTTTCCATTGGCCACGAGCTCTCACATAACTACCACGGGAGTCTTAGTAACATGAGAGGGAGCCCTCGTGTGCAAATGGAGATATCAGCAAGCATAAGCAGTAATAACTGGAAGGTGGGAGAGAGGTGGGAGACCCAAGGAGAAAACCACACTCTCTGGCCCTGGAAGACAGGCAAGGAGATTGGGGTGGGTAACACTGCAACAGAAGATAATGACTGTGGCATAAGGCAGACCTGCAATGGCATCTCGCCCTTTTACCTCACGTGAGCTTTCTGCGATTCAGTGTCCTCTCCTACAAGGCAGGGCTAACCGTAAGACCTCCGCAGCCGTGAGCAGTGGACTTTACACACGGAAACCTTTTGGTGTATTTGCCTGCAACTGAGAGTTCAGTCTTCCATAGCTGATATGGCGTTCAGCTGACGCGTAAGAGCGACTAAGGAAGTGTTAGTGGCAGTCTCTGAGCCAGCCTGCTGTGGCTAGCTAGCAGTATCTGTTAGAATGGAGAAAGAAGGGGGGTTGCCTTAGGAAGCCTCATGCTGTGTAGGACAGGACCAGTGACCGAACACCTCAGAGCAACAGCGGGCCCAGCCCTAGGCTGGGTGGGTTTCTTCCTAGAAACTCTGAGGTCGCAGCCACAACCTTAGTGATCTCTCTCCCAGGCCCCAGGCTTCTGAATGTCAGATCTCCATAAACTGTTGCTTAACCCCCAGAAGGCAGAAGCTTTCCTAAGGATGACGGAGCACACAGGTGCCAAACCCTGCCAAACCCTTGTGTTTCTTTACAGGTACAACTTCTGTAGTCAAGACACCGTGAGAGAAGACATCCTGCTCACGCTCTTACCTTGTGAAACCTCAGACACACTGTGACCTCTTGGTAACACCAATAAAATCATCAGCTGCACCTACCCACACAGCGTCTATCTCAGATGTCCTCGGCCACTCGCAGGGATGTTTAACAACTGAATATTCAAATCATTGATGAGCATTTCTCTGCATGTGGGTCTCTCACCATAGCCCCTCCCCTTGGTCACTTCCACACCCACTGTTTTCTCTGGGGGGGGGG
>NW_022196904.1:190300890-190315469 GCF_008632895.1 Mastomys coucha
GGGGGGGTGGAGGGGAGAGAGATCTACAGAAGTAAAGAGTGAGTGTCCAGGGAACTCTGCAAATCCTTGTCCTCACTGCATCTTCTTAAAGGGGCTGAAACTGAGGCAGAGAGTAGGAGGTTCTATACTTAGCCATGAATTGATGCCTCACCAGGAGTGATGGCTAAGCTCAACTCCAACTCGCTCCCTCCAGTCCCGGCTACTGACTTGGTGGGGTCATGAAAATAAATAGTCTATGGTGCTGATTTCCTGGCATTTTAGAGGTGTTAAGTGGGGTTTGGTTTGGTTGGGGAGGAGCCTATGGTGGTTCTTGTTGAGAATCCCAGAAACTCATTTAAGCTCATTTGCATAGCTTGACTACAATCAGGCTGCTTGGGGCCCTCTCCTCCTCCCTCTGTCCCTGTCTGCCTCCTCCCTGCCTCCCTGCCTCCCTGCCTGCCTACAAGCTGAAGGATGATTCAGAATAGATTCTAGGAAGTGCATGATGCAGACTTCCTGCAGGAATTACTGGGGGCTCTCAGTCAGTGAGCCCTGACATGGGTCAAATTCACACAGACTCAGGTAGAGATTCTTTCAAGATAAACTGGCATCAAGCATACTGTGCCTAAAACAGCCAGACACACCTATCAAAATTTGTCGAAGGACAATAAACTGACAAGCCATGTTGGCTGCAGGTCACCGAGTGCCTCTGGCTTGCTTGACCAGCACAGCCCTGACCACAGATAACCTTTCATTCTGGTCTTAATTACTAAGGTTAGCTCTCAGGTCTTCCTTCACACGTTACACCAGATAAGAGCATAAGAGATGAAGCTTTTCGAACCACAGCACAGAGCTGTTCACAGGGCAGAGTTGTCAAAATGCAGGTCCAGCTGGCAGGCCATTCCAAGTACCACTGTGAAGTGGGCTGGGTGTCATGGGCACCGGAAACCTACATTCAAGCTGGAGACTGGGGACAGGGGTGGCAGTCCTTCCTTGTGGTGATCTTCCTGATGGTGGCTCATGACAAAGGACCAGATAGATGATGAGCCAGCCTGCCTGCCACATCTGTTTTTGGAGTACCCCTTGCATAGTCCCAGATCTGGGGTGACAGATCCAGTTTCTGGTGTGACATGGTAGAGACACAGCTATCATCGTTCATTGACAGAAATGAAGGATCAGTTTGTGGCTTTCAGGGTCAAGCCAGACAGGGACTATTCACTTGCATACACGAGACGTAGACTTCATCTTTCCTGGTACTCATATGAGAGCAATCACACATAAGACAAATGGAAATCTGTTGCTAATTTTGCACACCATATAGCTGAGTCAAAGGCAATGACTCAGGCAGACTGTTGTCTTGAGATAGAGTAATTCAAACTTAAGGCTGTGATTTTGTACAATATGCTGATCCCCAAGCAGGCAGCCTAGCCTATTCTCACCCCACTTAGCTATAGATCTTCCAGACAAACCACACCCTCCCCAGAGGGTAGCCCCTTTAGTCACCTCAGCAGCCTCAGTACCTCACTTCATTTCTGTCCAGCTGAGCAACCAGCCCTTCCCAGTGCTTACATTTGAATGTGAATCCGTAGAAGTGCCCTGGTGGGCTCTAAAGAGGCCATTGTAGAACAGGGCTTCCCAGTATAACTGAGAAGACCTAAATAAACCCTCCAGCCCCCATGGTTGATAGTCATGTGCCTTTGAAAGTTATTAATTCTGAGGACTGGAGAGATGGCTTAGTGGCTACAAGCATTTGCTGTTCTCAAAGAGGACTCGAGTTCAGTTCCCAGCACCTGCAAGATAGCCCAACAACCATCTATAACTTCAGGGGCTCCAATGCCCACCACCTCTCACCCCATAGCCAATGGGCATTCATGTGGTGGTGCTTGGACATATAAGCAAGAAAGCAATCATGCATCAGACAGATGAAGATCTGTTGCTGATTCAGCACACCGTATAGCTGAGGCAAATGCACCACACCTCCTTCCCGATGGCCTTGTTTAGATGACGTCTCCTATACATGTGTTCTGATAACCGCTGCTTTTCGGGGCCTTTAAGGCCATTTCTGTCAAAAAGCACTTACTTTCCCCATGGGCCTACGTGGGTGCCCTGCAAGTGACTAAAGCCATGAGAGGGCTTGGCCACTCTGCCTTCTTCATCTTAGAATATGTGGTTAGCTTTGGAGATGACTATTTCTGCTCAACTGAACATAGACAAATTGGTGGGTACTTAGGGAATATTTGTCTGGAACTGAAAGTTCAAGGTTAATTTATCTGAAACTTTCCCAGTCTCTCTCACGTCTCTTCAAGACTGAAGACAAGACGGGCAAGATAAAACTATCTAAGATTTTCTCAGAACGACAGAGGCATCACCGTCGATAAATCATCAGCTCCCACATTTTAGCAACTCAGTTGCCACATGCTGGCGCAGCATCAAGAGGCTTTCCCACCAGCGGTCTTTCCCTAGCTGAAGTCCCTTCTCTGCCTCTTCCTTAAGGGCCAGGAGCTTGAAGCTGACTAGGGACAGGGGGATCCTTTATCCACGCTAGTCTACCGTTTCCTCTCTCGCTGGCACAGTGACTGCACCCTTTCTTGCTTTCCCATCCACTTAGCCTCTTTTGAAATGTCAAATGAACAGATTTGGGCAATGGCAACATCTCAGACCACCATCAGTGAAGATTCAACAGTACATAGCCATGCAGTGGTGACAGAGATGAAGGCAGTAGCAGGGGACACTCAGCTCCTTGGTGATGGGGCTTCCAAGCAGTCAGAGCTGGTAGATGCTATATGGTCTTTTCCCACAGTGGGAACCACCTGACCCCACACCACAGGCAAGGTGGCGCCATATTAGCAAAAGAACTCAGTGTAATCTAGATTCTACAGTTCTACAGACATGTATCACAGACCGGATCTATACATGTGACCGTGCCAGGCACTGGTCACAGAGGAAAGCAGAGAGTAACATCCATATCCTGGGAGGGTTAGTAGCAGTGCTGAACCCAGACAGGCAATGCTGAGTGGCTGTGTTCTGGGTACACAAAGCAAGGTATGCCCTAGGACAGAGTAACCAGGAAAGGGAACAAGCACATTGGTAAAGTCTTAATGAGGTGGTGGTTTGAGGCCCAAGTTTGATGAAAGACTAAAAGACATCCCTTTGAGAGGTCAGGTTGGCAGATATCTGGGAGGAAGCAGTCCCTGTGGATATACAAAGTGTTAAGGGATAAGAACTAGTCTGAAGTTACTGAGTAGAACCAGATATGACTGAGGCATAGTGTGTGGTTCTACATACTGGTGTAGAATCATTGATTTTAAAATAAAGAAAAGCAGAGATTATTATACAAGGATGGAGGGAGGAAAGGAGGTAGGACATGCCTGCTGGGCACACCATCACACCATTTACATCAGCCCTGAGCCTCAGGGACCTCGGGCATCCTGAGCCCTAACAGATACAGCTCTGCCAACACAGAAGTGGCCACGTGCTCTAGGTGGGTGAGGCAGTCATAGCCAATGGGGCCCAAAGCTGAAGTGGTGCCAAGCCCCAGCCCTCTTCTTCCCACTGCCTTTCCTAGAACGTGTGTCCTCACCTGCAGTGTGCACCTGGACAAAGTGTCCACACGTGAGATATGCACCTGGGCAAAACTCACAGAAAGGCAAAGGGCAGGTCCCAAGGTCGCACTGGTTGGCACAGGGTCAAGAGCTCACTTCCTGATACCGCTGGGATGTGTATTCTCACAGGCACACCCAGGAGATGGGCAGACTCTGGATCTCTCGGAGCATCTGCCAGGTAGATCTGTTCTGAACAAGTCTGATCAGGTTTCCAGATTTCAAGGTATACATGGGGCTAGTTTCATTGGGCTTTTTGTGGTTTTGTATTTTTTTTTTTTTAATCAAATGCCAAGGATGGTTCACAATGCAGATGAATAGAACCTCTGAAGCAATTAAAATAGTGTTTTGCTGTCATGAAGCTTTGAAATAATTCCAAACACTGACATAGTTTGCTATGCAACATTTGTTCTGAGAGTAAATTTTCCTTTCCTGACCTTGTGTGAGAACTTGGTATAGCTAGCTCTCCTTTTCCCTTGGGGATACGGCATCTAATATTGTTGGAATTCCACATGGACGTTTCTGACCTCCAGTGCTGGGCTGGGAAATATATATAAACCCAAGAGTTTAATGAATACTTTGGAACCTTAGGCAGAAGTAGATAGTGCCCTGTTCACTTCAGGGCCTTGCAAGCTATCATTGGTGGCTGTCAGGTGGTGTCATAGAACATGTGTCCTCTAGGATCCCCACTGTAGAGGTCCAATTACCTTTCCTCACTAACCACTCCTATAAGTCTCTGTTTAACCTGACCTGGATTTGGCTTTCCACGGGGGCCTGCTTCCACCCAGATGGAACAACTAGACTTTAGTGATTCTGCGAGCTGCTCACTGGTGTATATCTTCTGTGTGAGTAATGTGCACCCAGAATCTTCTCTGTGAACTTGGTGCGCATTATCTTTCTCCATAACTGTTGCAAACCTCAGAAAAGTTCCTTTGTATGTGATAAACTCTGTGACTCATGAAAACACATTTAGATCATCTTCCTGTTTCCACAGTACACAGATTAGCATGCAACTTATTAACATAAAGCTCAAATGCCATTCAAACTGTCTGGAGGCAATATAATGGGGCTGTGAGACAGGAGTGTGCTCAAACCAGGTGACCTGTGCAAAGGCTGTTTCCTCTTTGGTTTAGAGCTTCTTCATACATTCAATGGAGGCAATAAGTGGGGCCTGTAGGCTCTACCAAGGAAATCAACAGTGTGGTGAGTTGTCATGCTCTACCCTCAGCTGCTGCAAGTGGGTTAGCCTCAGGGAGTGGGGAGGGTTGTTATAATCCTTGGGTCTGAGAGGATGCAGTACTTGTAAAGAAGGCTTTATACCCAACCAATCTACACCCTGTTTAACAATCTCTCAAGGTACCCACGCTGGCCCTGGCCTAGGGCACTAGAATGAAAGGATGACCCTTTGTTTGAATGTCCTCTATCTGGGCTGCAGACCAGAATCACATTGAAACCTGCCTAAAAGGAAAATCACTCATGAGTTGTTAAAAATCAGTCCCAAGATCTGACCCTTGGAAAACCTGTGGGCCATTCCCACATTCATGCAGGTGTTGGTCTACCATGCTACAAGAGCTTTTCATTCCCAAGGCTTGGTCACACTGTAAAGAAAATCAATTTTGCATGTCTTTGGGAAGAAGTTGCCTACTTAGTGTTTAATTTTAAGTTATTTTAACCAGCTGTAGAAATGAATTTTTTTTTCCTTGTGATAACTTGCATCAAAACTTTTATTTCCTGAGCTGATGCTTGATGAATTGGAATATTCCTGATCATCATGAGGACATTTGAAGAAGAATGGCATCTACATAGCTACTTGAATCTGAGAAAGTTTGGGGAGTCTGGCTGAGGACCAAAACTATGGAAGATAGAGCCTTAGGTTTCGAGAGCAGAAACTTTCTCTGGGACCCTGGAGAAAGAAGCAAGCATGAGAGCTGCGAGATGTAGCAACATTGCTGACAGGGGGAACTGCAGGTGTAAAAGACCATAGCTATAACAAAGGCCTGGTCCAGGGTGACTTACAGAGAAAATAATTTTATCATCATTGTAGAGACAGGGAAGCTATAACTGAAGTGTTTGGTTGAGCCTGTCCTCTGAGAAAAGCAGGTGCACTCTGCAGCTGATTCTCAGGCAGGAAGACAGACATCAAGGGTGCAGGACTAAGCTGGGAGCCGGCCACACCGAAGCTGTGTTAACTTGCTAGGACTGCCGCAACAAAATAAAAGAGCTGGGTGTCTTCACCAGCAGACATCCTTGCCTTCTAGAGACTAAGCCCAAGATCAAGGTAGATGAGCTTGGTTCCTCCCAAGAGGCACAAGGCACACCTGTCCTGGGCCACACACCCAACTCCTCCTGTCTGCTTACAGTCATTGACATGCCTGTATGCTCTGTGCTTCATAGTCATGTGTCCATACTGTATATGTGTCTTAGCTAGGGTTTTACTCCTTTGAACAGACACCATGACCAATGCAAGTCTTATAAAGGACAGCATTTAATTAGGTGCTGGCTTACAGGTTCAGAGGTTCAGCCAATTATCAAGGCAGGATCATGGCAGCATCCAGGCAGGCATGGTGCAGGCAGAGCTGAGAGTTCTACATCTTTGTCTGAAGGCTGCCAGTGGAAGACTGGCTTCCAGGCAGCTAGGATGAGGGTCTTAAAGTCCACATCCACAGTGACACACTTCCTCTAACAAGGCCACACCTACTCCAACAGGGCCACACATACTAATAGTGCCACTCCCTGGGCCGAGCATATACAAACTATAAATAGTATGTCTCATTCTCAAATACAAATTCTCTCCATTTTATCCAGACAATAATCTCAGTGGAGAAGGGCTTACCCTAATGATTCCATCTTAATTTAGTTACTTCTGTAGAGACCAGACTCTAACTAGATCCTGTTTTTAGGCACTTGGGGAGGGGTCAGGCTTCCAACAATGTTGGGAGTGAGAAAGACATGATTCAGTACATACTAGTAGCTACAATTTGAATGACTGTGAGTCCCTAAATTCCATACAGAAACTAACCCCCATTTTGATGGCATTGAGAGATGGGTCCTTATAAGAGGCTGTTAAGTGCCATAAACTTATCCTCAAGAAAGAGATCAGAGAGTCCGAGAAAGAGACACTGGGTTTCTGTCTGACACACCCACATCTTCTGCCAGGTAAAGATACTCATCCCTTTCCATCTACTCTGCCACGGGAGGCATCATCTTGGAAGCAAAGAACAGACTTTATCAGACATTGGATAGTTTGAGTTTCCCTGTCTTCACAACTATGACAAGAAAATTATTTTCTTTATAAATTATCCAGTATCAGGAATTCATTATGGCTACATGAACATGCTAACACAATGCTTCATATACCCTGTTTAGGAGCTTGGGCCCTGATTAAATTATGACTACTTTCTACAGTAATTCTTCGTGTAAAAAGCCAAAATTGCATGTAATATAACCCAGATAGGAGCCCTGCTAGTAAGATTTCTCTTATTAATCATTGGTAATTGTATAATTATTTGTAAATAATCATGTGTCCCATGGGACTTTTGGTCCCATGAGAGCAGGATGCTGGGTGTGTAATAAGTTCACTATTGTGCCAGTTTCCTGTCTATGTGAAAAATGCCTGAGACAAAGAGATCATGAGTGTGGCATGGCTACTTTTCTCCAAATTAGGCATAACCATCACCCTCTTGAAACAGAGAAGCTGTGGTTATCTGCATGAGACCCACACAAGAGCTACCCTGTGAACACTCCCTTGTGGAAGGGTGAGGCAGGTAAGACTCACAAAGCCCCTGCTATCCCGAAGATCCTAACTACCATTATAGAAGAGATAAGTGAATGACTTAGGTAAAGTTGCCTGAGTCACCCAGGTGCCTGATAGAAAACCAATAAACTCCCTGCTCCACCAAGCTGGACTTCCTTAGGTCTATCAGCTCCTGAGGTCTACAGTCCATGATCACTTGGCCCTGCTGCTTTGACTCAGTGGTGGCAAAGTGCATCAGAGCAGGAACATTGGACAGAGGAGGCTTGTTAACCTCATGACGGTAGGGAACACAAAGAGCCAAGAAGAGGTCAGACTCAATGTCCCTCATGAGTACCTCCTTTGTGACCTCACTTCTTTGCATTAGGTCCCACCTGCCAGAGACTCTGACACCTCCC
Source organism: Mastomys coucha (assembly GCF_008632895.1). NCBI lineage: Eukaryota > Metazoa > Chordata > Mammalia > Rodentia > Muridae > Mastomys > Mastomys coucha. Next base: position 190,308,618 of record NW_022196904.1, read on the forward strand.
AGTTGCCTCAAAGACTAGTCACCCTGGCTTTAATCAACACTTTGGACCTTTGGCAGAACATTCAAGATCCAAACTATAGCAGTGGAAGAGAATCTGGCACACTGTAGTCCCATGAAAATGAATGTGATTGAGGAAGCTAGCTTAGGACTCAGGCATCTGAGGATACAAGGACCTACATAAAGAGCTAGAGCTGGAAGAACTGAAGGAAGTGCTGTGGCTAGCCTGGACGGGGGTATATGATACATTAGAGAGGTGACGTAAGCTAAAAAGTTCAAGGCAAAGGGAATAGAACAGAGGTAGAAAGCAGACAGGCCTCTGGTGTAAGGACAGGATGACCCAAGCCCGTCCCAGGCCTGAGGAAGCTGCAGTGCCAGTTGGCAAGGATAAGGCTCCAATCTAGCTTTGTATCCACATGTGGTTGGCAAAGAGGTTTTCCCACAGGAGCTGACCTTCAACTCCTTCACCTACCTCTTATCAGGCAACTGGAAGAACCTCCAATCTTCTTGGTGCCTCATAAAAAGGGCTTGCAGATGAGAGGTACCTAGCATGGGCAAGCAAATAGAAGCTAATGAATTCCTTGATCCAGCTGGATTATCCTGCAGAAGAGACGGAGCAGTCTCTGAACTCAAGGGCACCCTGTGACTTTTCCTTCAACCAATACTCCAACATGCCTTCACTTCATGTGTATAGGGGAGGCACACAGTTGCCTTTGGAGGCAGTTTAGTCCAAGGACAGGGGTTCTAAATTCCACCCATTCTGTGGACCTGCAGCTAAGACCTGCAGAAATAAAGAAGCATACTGACATGAAATGGAGCCCTTGGATTAAGGACCTACCCTTCCATTCCTTCACACTCAGCTCTTAACCTTTCTGAGTCCCAACTGTCTCAGCTGTGAAGTGGGGCTTGGCATGTCTCTGCTTCACAGCTTCACACTGCTTAGAACATACATTCAGTCGCTGACATTTTCACCTTGTGTGACCACCCTCTAATTTTTTTCCATACCTAGCTCTCTCCTGTCCTCTGGACTATGGTCCCCAGATATTCAGCTCACTTCTCATCACCTTGAGTACTATCAGCTCTTACAAAATTTATCAACTTTACAATGGGGGTTGAAATTATAATAGGCCTGGAAGGAAGCTCTTGCATCCTTCCCTTTGATTCTGAAACAGTCTATTGCAGTAATAACCCACAAGAGTCTCACACAGAAAAGAGAAAGACTAAACCCAAGTCAATCAGAAGGGGAATTTTCTTCTTCTGGAGATTTGCAACTTGTCGGCAAATATGGAGGGAGGATGGAGCCAAAACAAGGATGGGTCAACTATGAGAGGGGCCATACCTTGACAAACTGCTTAGATATGCATAATTCTGGCCCTCTTCTTAAACCTAAACCTCACATCAGGATCCGAAGGTAGAAGAGTGTATGTGTTCCAGGAGGTGGGGTTGGGAGTACAACATGGATAACACAGATGGACAGATGGTCTTCGGCTCTCTTCATCCCTCTTCTCACTGTGGCCAAACTGAATAAACCATATTATGCTTTAAACTATTAATTTTGGTCTTTTAATTGACTTGTTGAGGATGAGTGCCTGAACCTGGCTTGTTGAGGCACAGGCTATGACCCTCAATCTGGTAACAAATGATGTCTTCCTGTAGTGTGGCTCTTACTTGGATGGAAAGATGGCATCTTGTAGAATCTCAAATTTGAAGACAGCAAAGAATAGACAACTCAAATGAAGACACTCCTGAGACATGACTTCTGTCCTGAAGTGAGGCAGAGAGCTCAAAGTCGACTAGCAAAACCCTGTGCAGTTTTTCAGTGAGTTTAGCCTTGGGAAGTGTTTCCTTATGTGACATAAATCTATCTTACTGGACTCCTGGAAGTGAGGGTGTCCTTAGACTTCAGAACAGAACCTGCAACCTGGGAATAACAAGAAGGATCTCTCACACTGTAGTAACCCTAACTCTCCCTGGTGACTAGCCCTCCCTTAGAGCAATGTGTGCCAGGAGAACCACCACTGTTCTCTATAGAGAGGTTTCCCTTGATTCTTTGACTGTAGCTGGAGTCATGGTCACACTCAACCAGGCCCAGAAGTTGCTCAAGTATTCAGAAGAGTTGGTGGCCTGCTGATACCAAGGCAATCTTCTAGAAAGCCACACAGCTACCTGTGCTGTCTCAGCAGCTACCCACAGTCCCTCAGTGGTGTCTGTTTCCCTTGTACAGTGACAAAACCTCAATGCATGTCTGCCCCTTGTCTTGGCTTCTGCTGTATCCTGAGACCCAGATCAGAAGTGAACAGATGATTCCAGGGCCTGTGCCAGCCTTTCTTCCTCCCCTCCCTGCCTCAACATGAGGCTCTAGGTCTCTCTCTCTCCCTCTCTCCCTCTCTCCCTCTCTCCCTCTCTCCCTGTCTCTCCCCGCCCCTCTCTCTCTGTAGAATCAAAGGGTTTGAGTCGAGTGGTGGCCAGTCTGTAATGACCACAGCCTCAGTGCCAGACTGGCTGCCTAGCTCAGTGGACTTTGGGCAAGGAGAGAACATCTGAGGGCTGTTAAAGCTAGGAAATGTCAAATTTGGATGCTTTCCCACCCATTTTCTCTGGCTGCAAGGCTTAGTTGTGTTACCTCTAGGGTCTCTGCCCATGCCTCCACCTTTGTGCCATGCCAGAGGCTCAGCCACATGCTGCCAGAGAAACATGAAGGTCACCCAGATAGAAGTATGCAGACTTCCATTTATCCCCTACCCCAGTGGGTACAGGATTCCTGACCCCCTACCCCAGTGGGTACAGGATTCCTGACCCCCTACCCCAGTGGGCACAGGATTCTTGACCCCCTACCCTAGTGGGCACAGGATTCTTGACCCACTACCCCAGTGGGCACAGGATTCCTGACCCCCTACCCCAGTGGGTACAGGATTCCTGACTCCCTACCCCAGTGGGTACAGGATTCCTGACCTCCTATCCCAGTGGGTACAGGATTCCTGACCCACTACCCCAGTGGGTACAGGATTCCTGACCTCCTATCCCAGTGGGCACAGGATTCCTGACCCCCTACTCCAGTTGGGCACAGGATTCCTGACCCACTACCCCAGTGGGCACAGGATTCCTGACCCCCTACTCCAGTGGGCACAGGATTCCTGTCCCTCTACTCCAGTGGGCACAGGATTCCTGACCCACTACCCCAGTGGGCACAGGATTCCTGACCCCCTACCCCAGTGGGCACAGGATTCCTGACCCACTACCCCAGTGGGCACAGGATTCCTGACCCCCTACCCCAGTGGGCACAGGATTCCTGACCCCACTACCCCAGTGGGCACAGGATTCCTGACCCCACTACCCCAGTGGGCACAGGATTCCTGACCCCACTACCCCAGTGGGCACAGGATTCCTGACCCTCTACCCCAGTGGGTACAGGATTCCTGAGGTTTGCCTGTGTACAATATTTAGTTAAGGTTCAAGGCTGACATTTCAAAGCTGCTCTAGAATTTTAGTTTAACTCATTTCTGTAGGTTTAACTTTTTTATTTTTTCTTTTTGAAAGTTTTTGTGACTTTATTATTATATATTCTAATGTCCACACCATTCTTTGTGTTAGGATCTAAATTGACATCCTATTTCCTCCCTTTCATTTCTCCCCATCCCCTTGAGTTTCCCTCCCAATTTCATGCTCTCTCTCTCTCTCTCTCTCTCTCTCTCTCTCTCTCTCTCTCTCTTAATTTAATACCCATTAAGTCTATTTAGCGTGACATACATGAGCATTTGGGAGACATGATAGCGTACACACACATGCACTTAGAATGGCTGGGACATGTGCACAAGATCAAGCCAAACAAAGTCCCCTCAAGGAAAGAGGGGGGCTCACAAAGTCTCACCTCTATATTGAGCAGATATTGTAGTTGGTGTCTATTGGGAGAGTAATTTTTTATCTTTCTAATCATAACTTTGACACAAAGCATTTTTTACCATTTCTCCTTTTGGGTGTAACTTACTAACTCACATTTGAGACACTACTCTTAACTTGTGATCAAGTCCTGTGCCATTTACCATGGAAATGGGCTGGTATGATGGCATTCCATATCGAGTATCTTGTGTCTAATAGACGGCTCTGAATTCACAAGAAGTTTCTACACAGGAAAGGGATATTGGAGGGGGTTGTTTGGTGCTGGGACAAGCACTTAGGTTGTAAGTACAGCTAATCTTTCCCTTACCATCCTGGGACAAAGCCCAACTCTCCCCAAATCCACCATCCTGGGAGGGGGCTTTGAGGTTTCACTGCAAGCATCAGCTCCGAGAGAGCTTAGGGATGCCATGGTAGAAGCTGGGTGAGGAGCACGGGGTGTGCTGTCTCTTGGGTATCACTATAAAACCACAAAAGCAAACCATAAACATTCTTTTATGGAATCTAGCTCAGTGTCCATTCAATGGGGGATTTGTAACCGCTCAGATGTTCCTGTCCCACTGAGCCTGGCCTACACAGCAGCTGTATAAGGCAATGGGGGCTGGGATGGTCACTCAGTGGTCAAGAGCATTTGATGCTCTTGCAGAGGACCAAGAGTTCAATTCGCAGTATTTATGTTAGGTGGGTTAACTGCCTGTAACTCCAGTTCCAGGGGATCTGCTACCCTCTCCCTCTTCTGGTCCCAGCATCACCCTACACACAATGCATATCCAACTCCAGTTCCAGGGGATCTGCTACCCTCTCCCTCTTCTGGCCCCAGCTCACCCTGACAAGCGTAGACGCACGCTCATTAAGAAAAAATACTGACACATGTGAGACATGAAAGAATCTCAAAGATGCTGTGTGTGAGGAATAAAAGACACACACCTACCAGCTCTATTATCTAAAATTCTGGAACAGACAAAATAGAAACAGAGATTACGACACATATTATAACAGGTGATGGTAAAGGAATCCCACAGAAACTTCTGGCTGAGGGGAATCTTGTCCTAGGCATATCCACAGCCACACATATATCAGAACTCGCCAAACTGTGCCTAAGTTTCTAACTGGAATCTGTATCCTTCAGTGTGTCCATGCAATGCCAACTTGAAACACAGCAGGGTGGCACCTGGCTGATCGCTCAGGACAGCTCTTTAGCTCTGAAGGAAAGAAAACATTTCCACTTCTTATCTCCAGGTCAAAGTATCACAGGTACTTTGCAAATGGAGTAGATTGTTTCTAAACAAACATGGTTAGAAACAAAGTCATTGGTATGGCTGTCTCCTTCTCTACCCTCTGCGCCTTTCCAGCCTTTTTCTGAGTTCACTGAGGCTGAGGACTGCTGGGCACCTGCTCCGCTGCTCAAGTGACCTAGGTGTGTATCCTCACAAATACTCTTTTTCATTGTTTATGGTAACTGGGATTCAGAGCACTCGTGTGCAGCTTCATCTCTCCTGTCCTGGCATGTCTTCAATGGAGTCCAAAAAAAGAAAACTTGTTTATAAAGGGTCAAGGCCGTTGGTCATAACTATACCTCCCAGTGTAGCACAGTAAGTCATATTGCCACCTGAACAAGGAGAGAAGCTGGGCTTAGGGCCAAAGGAGGAGGAGGCTTCAGGAGAAAACTTTGAGCCCAAGATCCCAGGGTGGTGCTGCCTCAATGGTTAAACTCTGGGAGGCCTCAGCATCCGGTCCCGCCCACCAGGGACAGCCTCACCTACACAGTCCAGCTGCTGATCTTCTAGCTGTTCACATTCCCCAGTGCACTCTAGAATTAACTGGCTCTTTGGGTCCGTCCTCTGGGGCCTCATCCCTATCCTATGCCTATGGGTGTCAGTGGATATCTGTTTCCATCTGTGCAGATGTTGCTCTGCTGGATCGTCAGCCTTCTGCTGGCCACTGTTGGAGGTGAGGATGCTGTCGCCATCCCTCTAGAGGAAAGATGATGGCCTGAGCTTGATATCCTGGAGACTGGGATGGATAAACGGCAAGTCTGGGCTAGAGTTCGTAGGCGTTAAGTAGTAAGTACTTCATGCTTAGTAAGAACTTAATGTTTAAGTAGTATTTAGTTCATACTAAGTAGTAAGTACTTAATGTTAAGAGCCATGTGATTTGTGCTGAACTGGCTGGCCATCCTGTGCTATTTTATCGCAGGTGAATGTGCCTTGAGTTTTGCCTGTAGGCAAGGATGCTTACTAAACATGCCATTGAGGGACCAACCTAGGACTCTCAGGGTAGAGTGTCTGATGAAGAAGCCTGGAAGTGTGTGTGTGTGTTAGATGCACCCAACAACTCTTATAGGCACAGAAGTCCGGAGAACTGAAAGATTGCCCATGGCCAGGGTCCACCTGGACAATCTTCCCGTGATAGATGGCATTACTCCTTCTCAGAACTTTATGCCTGTCCTGTATGTGGGTTACCCCCCTCCCAGGGAAAGAGATTTGCTATGGACACCTTGGCTGCTTTTCCAATGACAAGCCCTGGGCAGGGATGCTTCAGCGGCCTTCGAAGATATTCCCTTGGTCCCCAGAGGACATTGATACCCACTTTCTTCTGTACACAAATGAGAATCCAAACAACTACCAAGTAAGTGTGGGCATGGAGGGTCTGTGTTGGATGACAGAATCAGTATGAACCACATACTGGGGCCACTAAGTGGCTGGCTAGGACATAATTGACACTTTGGAAATGTCCTCCTAATGCGGGAGTCCTTGGCTCTAAGGGTCATAAGCCCTGAGTATCTCAGAAAATATACAAATAAAATACAGAAGTGTACATGGGGACATTTATGGAGAAGCCCAGGCAGAACCCAACTAAGCCCTCCATCACCTTCTCTCAGGGCCATGGAGCAGTAACATATGCAAAGCCTTGCCAGGATGATACAAGACAGGAAAGGAGAACATACAATTCAACACAAACC